>NC_034196.2:48853735-48966235 GCF_002021735.2 Oncorhynchus kisutch | reverse complement strand
CCTGGATCCATCATGCAGATTATTCTCTCTCCTATAGTCTGGAAGAAGCTGTTACAGGAGGCTGTCTTAGTTTGTCACTCTGATATAATCAATACAGCGATGTCAGGAGGTCTGCTAGCAAGAGGAATGGAACCAGACAGGGAGGGGGAGGGTAGAGAGAGAGGGAGGGAGGGAAGGAGGGTAGAGAGGGAGGGAGGGTAGAGAGGGAGGGAGGGTAGAGAGAGAGGGAGGGAAGGAGGGTAGAGAGGGGGGAGGGAAGGAGGGTAAAGAGGGAGTGTAGATAGGGAGGGTAGAGACGGAGGGAGGGAAGGAGGGGAGGGAGGGAGGGAGGGAGGGAAGGAGGGTAGAGAGGGAGTGTAGAGAGGGAGGGAAGGGAGGGGAGGGATGAGGGAAGGAGGGTAGAGAGGGAAGGAGGGTAGAGAGGGAGGGAAGGAAGGAAGGAGAGTAGAGAGGGAGGGAGGGAAGGAGGGTAGAGAGGGAGGTAGGTTAGAGAGGGAGGGAGGGAGGGAAGGCGAGTAGAGAGGGAGGGTAGAGAGGGAGGGAGGGAAGGAGGGTAGAGAGGGAGGGAGGGAGGGTAGAGATGGAGGGTAGAGAGGGATGGTAGAGAGAGAATATGGTCCCTGTGTTGTGAAGGACAGCTATAGCAATATGGTCCCTGTGTTGTGAAGGACAGCTGTAGCTGTATGGTCCCTGTGTTGTGAAGGACAGCTATAGCAATATGGTCCCTGTGTTGTGAAGGACAGCTATAGCTGTATGGTCCCTGTGTTGTGAAGGACAGCTATAGCAGTATGGTCCCTGTGTTGTTAAGAACAGCTATAGCAGTATGGTCCCTGTGTTGTGAAGGACAGCTATTGCAGTATGGTCCCTGTGTTGTGAAGGACAGCTATAGCTGTATGGTCCCTGTGTTGTGAAGAACAGCTATAGCAATATGGTCCCTGTGTTGTGAAGGACAGCTATAGCAATATGGTCCCTGTGTTGTGAAGAACAGCTATAGCTGTATGGTCCCTGTGTTGTTACCAGGATAGACTGGTTGAGTTCATGTAGTTGTGTAGCCTGGTTGAGGTAATGTTGTTGTGTAGACTGGTTGAGGTAATGTTGTTGTGTAGACTGGTTGAGTTCATGTTGTTGTGTAGCCTGGTTGAGGTAATGTTGTTGTGTAGACTGGTTGAGGTCATTTTGTTGTGTAGCCTGGTTGAGTTCATGCTCTTTTATAGTCTGGTTGAGGTAATGTTGTTGTGTAGCCTGGTTGAGTTCATGCTGTTTTATAGTCTGGTTGAGGTAATGTTGTTGTGTAGACTGGTTGAGTTCATGTTGTTGTGTAGACTGGTTGAGGTAATGTTGTTGTGTAGACTGGTTGAGGTCATGCTGTTGTGTAGCCTGGTTGAGGTCATGTTGTTGTGTAGACTGGTTGAGTTCATGTTGTTGTGTAGACTGGTTGAGGTCATGTTGTTGTGTAGACTGGTTGAGTTCATGTTGTTGTGTAGACTGGTTGAGGTCATGTTGTTGTGTAGACTGGTTGAGGTCATGTTGTTGTGTAGACTGGTTGAGTTCATGTTGTTGTGTAGACTGGTTGAGGTCATGTTGTTGTGTAGACTGGTTGAGGTCATGTTGTTGTGTAGACTGGTTGAGGTCATGCTGTTTTATAGTCTGGTTGAATTCATGTTGTTGTGTAGACTGGTTGAGGTCATGTTGTGTAGACTGGTTGAGTTCATGTTGTTGTGTAGACTGGTTGAGGTCATGCTGTTTTATAGTCTGGTTGAATTCATGTTGTTGTGTAGACTGGTTGAGTTCATGTTGTTGTGTAGACTGGTTGAGGTCATGTTGTTGTGTAGCCTGGTTGAGGTCATGTTGTTGTGTAGCCTGGTTGAGGTCATGTTGTTGTGTAGACTGGTTGAGTTCATGTTGTTGTGTAGACTGGTTGAGGTCATGCTGTTTTATAGTCTGGTTGAATTCATGTTGTTGTGTAGACTGGTTGAGTTCATGTTGTTGTGTAGACTGGTTGAGGTCATGCTGTTTTATAGTCTGGTTGAGTTCATGTTGTTGTGTAGACTGGTTGAGGTCATGCTGTTGTGTAGACTGGTTGAGGTCATGCTGTTGTGTAGACTGGTTGAGGTCATGTTGTTGTGTAGACTGGTTGAGTTCATGTTGTTGTGTAGACTGGTTGAGGTCATGCTGTTGTGTAGACTGGTTGAGGTCATGTTGTTGTGTAGACTGGTTGAGTTCATGTTGTTGTATAGACTGGTTGAGTTCATGTTGTTGTGTAGACTGGTTGAGGTCATGCTGTTGTGTAGACTGGTTGAGGTCATGCTGTTGTGTAGACTGGTTGAGGTCATGCTGTTGTGTAGACTGGTTGAGGTCATGCTGTTGTGTAGACTGGTTGAGGTCATGTTGTTGTGTAGACTGGTTGAGGTCATGTTGTTGTGTAGACTGGTTGAGGTCATGTTGTTGTGTAGACTGGTTGAGGTCATGTTGTTGTGTAGACTGGTTGAGTTCACGTTGTTGTGTAGACTGGTTAGGTCATGTTGTTTTGTAGACTGGTTGAGGTCATGCTGTTGTGTAGACTGGTTGAGGTCATGTTGTTGTGTAGACTGGTTGAGTTCATGTTGTTGTGTAGCCTGGTTGAGGTCATGTTGTTGTGTAGACTGGTTGAGGTCATGTTGTTGTGTAGACTGGTTGAGTTCATGTTGTTGTGTAGCCTGGTTGAGGTCATGTTGTTGTGTAGACTGGTTGAGGTCATGTTGTTGTGTAGACTGGTTGAGTTCATGTTGTTGTGTAGCCTGGTTGAGGTCATGTTGTTGTGTAGACTGGTTGAGGTCATGTTGTTGTGTAGACTGGTTGAGGTCATGTTGTTGTGTAGCCTGGTTGAGGTCATGTTGTTGTGTAGACTGGTTGAGGTCATGTTGTTGTGTAGACTGGTTGAGTTCATGTTGTTGTGTAGACTGGTTGAGGTCATGTTGTTGTGTAGACTGGTTGAGTTCATGTTGTTGTGTAGCCTGGTTGAGTTCATGTTGTTTTATAGTCTGGTTGAATTCATGTTGTGTAGCCTGGTTGAGTTCATGTTGTTTTATAGTCTGGTTGAATTCATGTTGTGTAGACTGGTTGAGTTCATGTTGTTTTATAGTCTGGTTGAGTTCATGTTGTTGTGTAGACTGGTTGAGGTCATGCTGTTTTATAGTCTGGTTGAGTTCATGTTGTTGTGTAGACTGGTTGAGTTCATGTTGTTGTGTAGCCTGGTTGAGGTCATGTTGTTGTGTAGCCTGGTTGAGGTCATGCTGTTTTATAGCCTGGTTGAGGTCATGTTGTTGTGTAGCCTGGTTGAGGTCATGTTGTTGTGTAGCCTGGTTGAGGTCATGTTGTTGTGTAGACTGGTTGAGGTCATGTTGTTGTGTAGCCTGGTTGAGGTCATGCTGTTTTATAGTCTGGTTGAGGTCATGTTGTTGTGTAGCCTGGTTGAGGTCATGCTGTTTTATAGTCTGGTTGAGGTCATGCTGTTTTATAGTCTGGTTGAGGTCATGCTGTTTTATAGTCTGGTTGAGGTCATGTTGTGTAGCCTGGTTGAGGTCATGCTGTTTTATAGTCTGGTTGAGGTCATGCTGTTTTATAGTCTGGTTGAGGTCATGTTGTGTAGACTGGTTGAGGTCATGCTGTTTTATAGTCTGGTTGAATTCATGTTGTTGTGTAGCCTGGTTGAGGTCATGTTGTGTAGCCTGGTTGAGGTCATGTTGTGTAGCCTGGTTGAGTTCATGTTGTGTAGCCTGGTTGAGTTCATGTTGTGTAGCCTGGTTGAGTTCATGTTGTGTAGCCTGGTTGAGTTCATGTTGTGTAGACTGGTTGAGGTCATGTTGTTGTGTAGCCTGGTTGAGGTCATGCTGTTTTATAGTCTGGTTGAATTCATGTTGTTGTGTAGCCTGGTTGAGGTCATGTTGTTGTGTAGACTGGTTGAGGTCATGTTGTTGTGTAGACTGGTTGAGGTCATGTTGTTGTGTAGACTGGTTGAGGTCATGTTGTTGTGTAGACTGGTTGAGGTCATGTTGTTGTGTAGACTGGTTGAGTTCATGTTGTTGTGTAGACTGGTTGAGTTCATGTTGTTGTGTAGTCTGGTTGAGGTCATGTTGTGTAGCCTGGTTGAGTTCATGTTGTTGTGTAGTCTGGTTGAGGTCATGTTGTGTAGACTGGTTGAGTTCATGTTGTTGTGTAGACTGGTTGAGTTCATGTTGTTGTGTAGACTGGTTGAGTTCATGTTGTTGTGTAGTCTGGTTGAGGTCATGTTGTTGTGTAGACTGGTTGAGGTCATGTTGTGTAGCCTGGTTGAGGTCATGTTGTGTAGACTGGTTGAGGTCATGTTGTGTAGCCTGGTTGAGGTCATGTTGTGTAGCCTGGTTGAGGTCATGTTGTGTAGACTGGTTGAGGTCATGTTGTGTAGCCTGGTTGAGGTCATGTTGTTGTGTAGACTGGTAGAGGTCATGTTGTTTTATAGTCTGGTTGAGGTCATGTTGTGTAGCCTGGTTGAGGTCATGTTGTTGTGTAGACTGGTTGAGGTCATGTTGTTGTGTAGACTGGTTGAGGTCATGTTGTTGTGTAGCCTGGTTGAGGTCATGTTGTTGTGTAGCCTGGTTGAGGTCATGTTGTTGTGTAGACTGGTTGAGGTCATGTTGTTGTGTAGACTGGTTGAGGTCATGTTGTTGTGTAGACTGGTTGAGGTCATGTTGTTGTGTAGACTGGTTGAGGTCATGTTGTTGTGTAGCCTGGTTGAGGTCATGTTGTTGTGTAGCCTGGTTGAGGTCATGTTGTTGTGTAGACTGGTTGAGGTCATGTTGTTGTGTAGACTGGTTGAGGTCATGTTGTGTAGCCTGGTTGAGGTCATGTTGTTGTGTAGCCTGGTTGAGGTCATGTTGTTGTGTAGACTGGTTGAGGTCATGTTGTTGTGTAGCCTGGTTGAGGTCATGTTGTTGTGTAGACTGGTTGAGGTCATGTTGTTGTGTAGCCTGGTTGAGGTCATGTTGTTGTGTAGACTGGTTGAGGTCATGTTGTTGTGTAGACTGGTTGAGGTCATGTTGTTGTGTAGACTGGTTGAGGTCATGTTGTTGTGTAGCCTGGTTGAGGTCATGTTGTTGTGTAGCCTGGTTGAGGTCATGTTGTTGTGTAGACTGGTTGAGGTCATGCTGTTGTGTAGACTGGTTGAGGTCATGCTGTTGTGTAGCCTGGTTGAGGTCATGTTGTTGTGTAGACTGGTTGAGGTCATGTTGTTGTGTAGACTGGTTGAATTCATGTTGTGTAGCCTGGTTGAGCTATTGCAGTTAAAAACATGCTGTTGTTTTTAATGAGATAAAGTTGCTGACTAATCTAAGCACTCGTTGATGTCCTGCAGAAGGCTTTTCAGCTTTCATGGATTCTGATGGGGGTGGGGGGGGGGGGGCTTAAAGGTGTGAGACAGATCGTATTACAGCCCTTTATAACCAACACATTAGGCTTCAAGTTGTCTACTCAGCTGCGTCTTCCGTCAAGGATAGACAGGGAAGAGAGAAGGCAAGTTCTAGATTATTCTGCCACAGGGTTAGTAGAGAGACAGGAGAGATATTAGAGACTGAGCAGGTGGAGAGAAAAAAGCTTCAGGTGGACCTGAAGGGACCCTATGGAATCAAATGTTGTTGACATTCACAGCTCTGACCCTAGAGAGAAGCGACATTAAGCTAGAATGATAGAAAAACGTTTCACTCTGGGATTTTGTACCTTAGACGAGTGATAATAACATTAAAGCTGTGGTTGTATCTGTGGTTAAGGTAGTTTTAAAGAGAACAGAGGAGCAGCTCAGAGGGAGAGAACTGAGGAGCTGCTCAGAGGGAGAGAACTGAGGAGATGCTCAGAGGGAGAGGACTGAGGAGATGCTCAGAGGGAGAGGACTGAGGAGCTGCTCAGAGGACTGAGGAGCTGCTCAGAGGGAGAGAACTGAGGAGCTGCTCAGAGGGAGAGAACTGAAGAGCTGCTCAGAGGGAGAGAACTGAGGAGCTGCTCAGAGGGAGAGGACTGAGGAGCTGCTCAGAGGGAGAGGACTGAGGAGCTGCTCAGAGGGAGAGGACTGGGGAGCTGCTCAGAGGGAGAGGACTGAGGAGCTGCTCAGAGGACTGGGGAGCTGCTCAGAGGGAGAGGACTGAGGAGCTGCTCAGAGGACTGAGGAGCTGCTCAGAGGACTGAGGACTGAGGAGCTGCTCAGAGGACTGAGGAGCTGCTCAGAGGGAGAGGACTGAGGAGCTGCTCAGAGGGAGAGGACTGAGGAGCTGCTCAGAGGGAGAGAACTGAGGAGCTGCTCAGAGGGAGAGGACTGAGGAGATGCTCAGAGGGAGAGGACTGAGGAGCTGCTCAGAGGACTGAGGACTGGCATAGCCATCAAAATACATATTTTGTCATGTGGGTACAGCAGTTTTTATCTGTAGAGGTGGAGAAGAGGACTGGCAGAGTGGGGGTGTCCAGAGGGAGAGGGGAGAGGACCTAAGTGTCCAGCCTTCAATGTGGTTTTGATACTTGTGACCAGCCTTCACTGTGGTTTGATCCTGGTGACCTGCATTAACTCTGTTTTTTCTGATGACCAGCTTTCACTGTGGTTTTGCTGGTGACCAGTATTCGCTGTGTTTTGGAGACTGGTGTCCAGACTTCACTGTGGTTTTGCTGGTGACCAGTCTTCGCTGTGTTTTGGAGACTGGTGTCCAGACTTCACTGTGGTTTTGCTGGAGACCAGTCTTCGCTGTGTTTTGCACACTGGTGATCAGCAAAAACAGCATCAAAGTGCTTAATTATTTAAGGCAATACATTACATTTATTGGGCGGCAGGTAGCCTAGCAGTTAAGAATGTTGGGCCAGTAACCGAAAGGTCACCCGCTCAAATCCCAGAGCTGACTAGGTGACACATCTGTCAATGTGCACTTCACCCTAGTGGCCCTGGATAAGAGTGTCTGCTAAATGATGTAAATGTACATAAGGTATGACTTTGAGGGCCTAGATTTTCCCTAATACAGTGGCCACATTAAGCCTGCTAGTCACATTATGTTGGCTTGTTTAATTCCTATTGGAATCCAGCCAGTGGGGATATCCAACAATTGGAACAAACATTTCAAAAAATCTAACTGCAATGCTGTGAAAAACTGTATGCTGGTCTATGCTGGCTTTTCAGCAAGAAAAGGAAGGAAGAAAGACAGACAGGCATTAGTGAGTTTACACTAGAACAGAGTAAGACAGGGTCTCAGACAGTCTCCATGGCCTGACAGGAAGACAGACAGACAGACAGGGTCACAGACAGACAGACAGGGTCACAGACAGACAGACAGACAGACAGGCAGGCAGACAAGGTCACAGACAGACAGACAGACAGGGTCACAGACTAATGTCACAATTAGACGTTTTTACATGTGTCTCAAACGTCAAATCAAATCAAATCAAAATCAAATCAAATTTATTTATATAGCCCTTCGTACATCAGCTGATATCTCAAAGTGCTGTACAGAAACCCAGCCTAAAACCCCAAACAGCAAGCAATGCAGGTGGAGAAGCACGTCAAATTTCAAAGTTGTTCTAAACCCCAAAGTGTTTAAGGTTAAGTTTAGTATTTAACAAAGTACATTTTTAGGGTCGCAAGTACAAAATGTAATTACCCAACTCACTCAGTTGCTTCGCTACATGACATTTGACATTGTCTGTAAGCTTGAGTTCATTTGCACACAAAAAAATCATACAATGATGGAAAGACCTGTGTGTTGTCCTTGTTAATGCAGACAGAGAAGAGCTCCAACTTCTTAATCATCGCCTCGATAATGCTCATTACCACTCCCCTATGTCTCCCTGTCGTGGCTTTTGCTCCATCAGTACAGACCCCTTCATGAGCAGCAGCTACGTTTACGGCCCGTTAGTGGAATTCCCAAGAGAGACTAAGGTGAATGTGATTGGATGATAATTATTTGACTAAGCTACCTGGATTTGACATTGTGTTGTTATTTCGCTGAACACTAGATGATTTCATTTTATTTTTGGCAGTGAAACGAGGCTACACAGATGAGAAAATGACCTCACCCAAATGTATAGCCCTGTTGGAAAACATAAATGGACTGCTTGAAAATGTGAAGAAAAAAATATGTAAATGTTTAAAAAATAAATCTGAATCACATTTTTATTTGGCATACCCCCGATGGTACTGCGCGTACCCCTGGGGTACAGTGGGTCTAGGGTACCCGGGATGATGCTGTTGATGTGAGCCATGACCACCTTTCAATGCACTTCATGGCTACCGACGTGAGTGCTACGGGGCGGTAATCATTTAGGCACGTTACCTTCGCTATCTTGGGCACATGGACTATGGTGGTCTGTTTGAAACGTAGGTATTACAGACTCGGTCAGGGAGAGGTTGAAAATATCAGTGAAGACACTTGCCAGTTGGCCCGTTGACCTGTTTAAAGGTCTTGCTCACATCGGCTACCAGCATTTTGCTCGTCTGGTAGGCTCATGTCACTGTGCAGCTCGCGGCTGGCTTTCCCTTTGTAGTCCGTAATAGTTCACATCCAGAGAGCGACAGAGCCGGTGTAGTAGGATTCAATCTTAATCCTCTATTGAATCTTGGCCTGTTTGATGGTTTGTCTGAAGGCGTACCATTATAAGTGTCCGGATTAGTCTCCCGCTCCTTGAAAGCGGCAGCTTTAGCTCGTTGTGGATGTTGCCTGTAATCCATGGCTTCTGGTTGGGATATGTACGTACAGTCACTGTGGGGACTACGTCGTCTATGCACTTATTGATGAAGCCGGTGACTGAGGTGGTGTATTCCTCAATGCCATTGGATGAATCCAGGAACATATTCCAGTCTGCGCTAGCAAAACAGTCCTGTAGCTTAGCATCTGCTTCATCTGACCACTTCCTTATTGAGCGAATCACTGGTGCTTCCTGCTTTAATTTTTGCTTGTAAGCAGGAATCAGGAGGATAGAATTATGGTCAGATTTGCCAAATGGACGGTGAGGGAGAACTTTGTACGCGTCTCTGTGTGTAGAGTAAAAGTGGTCTAGAGATGTTTTCCCTCTGGTTTAACATGTGACATGCTGGTAGAAATGTACATTTCCCTGTATTAAAGTCCCCGGCCACTAGCAGTGAGATTACTACACCATCTGAGTTTTACTGGCTGGATCAGTAGACCAGTGAGATTACTACACCAACTGAGTTGTACTGGCTGGATCAGTAGACCAATGAGATTACTACACCATCTGAGTTTTACTGGCTGGATCAGTAGACCAATGAGATGCATTACTACACCAGCTGAATTTTACTGGCTGGATCAGTAGACCAGTGAGATTACAACACCATCTGAGTTGTACTGGCTGGATCAGTAGACCAGTGAGATTACTACACCATCTGAGTTGTACTGGCTGGATCAGTAGACCAGTGAGATTACTACACCATCTGAGTGTTAATGGCTGGATCAGTAGACCAGTGAGATTACTACACCATCTGAGTTGTACTGGCTGGATCAGTAGACCAGTGAGATGCATTACTACACCATCTGAGTTGTACTGGCTGGATCAGTAGACCAGTGAGATGCATTACTACACCATCTGAGTTGTACTGGCTGGATCAGTAGACCAGTGAGATTACTACACCATCTGAGTTGTACTGGCTGGATCAGTAGACCAGTGAGATGCATTACTACACCATCTGAGTTGTACTGGCTGGATCAGTAGACCAGTGAGATTACTACACCATCTGAGTGTTACTGGCTGGATCAGTAGACCAGTGAGATTACTACACCATCTGAGTTGTACTGGCTGGATCAGTAGACCATTGAGATTACTACACCATCTGAGTTGTACTGGCTGGATCAGTAGGCCAGTGAGATTACTACACCATCTGAGTTTTACTGGCTGGATCAGTAGACCAGTGAGATGCATTACTACACCATCTGAGTTTTACTTGCTGGATCAGTAGACCAGTGAGATTACTACACCATCTGAGTTGTACTGGCTGGATCAGTAGACCAGTGAGATTACTACACCATCTGAGTTTTACTGGCTGGATCAGTAGACCAGTGAGATTACTACCCCATCTGAGTTGTACTGGCTGGATCAGTAGACCAGTAAGATTACTACCCCATCTGAGTTGTACTGGCTGGATCAGTAGACCAGTGAGATGCATTACTACACCATCTGAGTTGTCCTGGCTGGATCAGTAGACCAGTGAGATGCATTACTACACCATCTGAGTTTTACTGGCTGGATCAGTAGACCAGTGAGATTACTACCCCATCTGAGTTGTACTGGCTGGATCAGTAGACCAGTGAGATTACTACCCCATCTGAGTTGTACTGGCTGGATCAGTAGACCAGTGAGATGCATTACTACACCATCTGAGTTGTCCTGGCTGGATCAGTAGACCAGTGAGATGCATTACTACACCATCTGAGTTTTACTGGCTGGATCAGTAGACCAGTGAGATTACTACCCCATCTGAGTTGTACTGGCTGGATCAGTAGACCAGTGAGATGCATTACTACACCATCTGAGTTTTACTGTCTGGATCAGTAGACCAGTGAGATGCATTACTACACCATCTGAGTTGTACTGGCTGGATCAGTAGACCAGTGAGATGCATTACTACACCATCTGAGTTGTACTGGCTGGATCAGTAGACCAGTGAGATGCATTACTACACCATCTGAGTTGTACTGGCTGGATCAGTAGACCAGTGAGATGCATTACTACACCATCTGAGTTGTACTGGCTGGATCAGTAGACCAGTGAGATGCATTACTACACCATCTGAGTTGTACTGGCTGGATCAGTAGACCAGTGAGATTACTACACCATCTGAGTTGTACTGGCTGGATCAGTAGACCAGTGAGATTACTACACCATCTGAGTTGTACTGGCTGGATCAGTAGACCAGTGAGATTACTACACCATCTGAGTTGTACTGGCTGGATCAGTAGACCAGTGAGATTACTACACCATCTGAGTTGTACTGGCTGGATCAGTAGACCAGTGAGATGCATTACTACACCATCTGAGTTGTACTGGCTGGATCAGTAGACCAGTGAGATGCATTACTTCACCATCTGAGTTGTACTGGCTGGATCAGTAGACCAGTGAGATGCATTACTACACCATCTGAGTTGTACTGGCTGGATCAGTAGACCAGTGAGATGCATTACTACACCATCTGAGTGTTACTGGCTGGATCAGTAGACCAGTGAGATGCATTACTACACCATCTGAGTTGTACTGGCTGGATCAGTAGACCAGTGAGATGCATTACTACACCATCTGAGTTTTACTGGCTGGATCAGTAGACCAATGAGATTACTACACCATCTGAGTGTTACTGGCTGGATCAGTAGACCAGTGAGATGCATTACTACACCATCTGAGTTTTACTGGCTGGATCAGTAGACCAGTGAGATGCATTACTACACCATCTGAGTTTTACTGGCTGGATCAGTAGACCAGTGAGATGCATTACTACACCATCTGAGTTTACCTGGTTGGATCAGTAGACCAGTGAGATTACTACACCATCTGAGTTGTACTGGCTGGATCAGTAGACCAGTGAGATTACTACACCATCTGAGTTGTACTGGCTGGATCAGTAGACCAGTGAGATTACTACACCATCTGAGCTTTACTGGCTGGATCAGTAGACCAGTGAGATTACTACACCATCTGAGTTTTACTGGCTGGATCAGTAGACCAGTGAGATTACTACACCATCTGAGTTTTACTGGCTGGATCAGTTGACCAGTGAGATGCATTACTACACCATCTGAGTTTTACTGGATGGATCAATAGACCAGTGAGATGCATTACTACACCATCTGAGTTTTACTGGCTGGATCAGTAGACCAGTGAGATGCATTACTATACCATCTGAGTTGTACTGGCTGGATCAGTAGACCAGTGAGATTACTACACCATCTGAGTTGTACTGGCTGGATCAGTAGACCAGTGAGATTACTACACCATCTGAGTTGTACTGGCTGGATCAGTAGACCAGTGAGATTACTACACCATCTGAGTTGTACTGGCTGGATCAGTAGACCAGTGAGATTACTACACCATCTGAGTTGTACTGGCTGGATAGAGTAGACCAGTGAGATTACTACACCATCTGAGTTTTACTGGCTGGATCAGTAGACCAGTGAGATGCATTACTACACCATCTGAGTTTTACTGGATGGATCAATAGACCAGTGAGATGCATTACTACACCATCTGAGTTTTACTGGCTGGATCAGTAGACCAGTGAGATGCATTACTACACCATCTGAGTTGTACTGGCTGGATCAGTAGACCAGTGAGATGCATTACTACACCATCTGAGTTTTACTGGCTGGATCAGTAGACCAGTGAGATTACTACACCATCTGAGTTTTACTGGCTGGATCAGTAGACCAGTGAGATTACTACCCCATCTGAGTTGTACTGGCTGGATCAGTAGACCAGTGAGATTACTACACCATCTGAGTTGTACTGGCTAGATCAGTAGGCCAGTGAGATTACTACACCATCTGAGTTTTACTGGCTGGATCAGTAGACCAGTGAGATTACTACACCATCTGAGTTTTACTGGCTGGATCAGTAGACCAGTGAGATGCATTACTACACCATCTGAGTTTTACTGGCTGGATCAGTAGACCAATGAGATTACTACACCATTTGAGTTTTACTGGCTGAATCAGTAGACCAGTGAGATTACTACACCATCTGAGTTGTACTGGCTGGATCAGTAGACCAGTGAGATTACTACACCATCTGAGTTTTACTGGCTGGATCAGTAGACCAGTGAGATTACTACCCCATCTGAGTTGTACTGGCTGGATCAGTAGACCAGTGAGATTACTACCCCATCTGAGTTGTACTGGCTGGATCAGTAGACCAGTGAGATGCATTACTACACCATCTGAGTTGTCCTGGCTGGATCAGTAGACCAGTGAGATGCATTACTACACCATCTGAGTTTTACTGGCTGGATCAGTAGACCAGTGAGATTACTACCCCATCTGAGTTGTACTGGCTGGATCAGTAGACCAGTGAGATGCATTACTACACCATCTGAGTTTTACTGTCTGGATCAGTAGACCAGTGAGATGCATTACTACACCATCTGAGTTGTACTGGCTGGATCAGTAGACCAGTGAGATGCATTACTACACCATCTGAGTTGTACTGGCTGGATCAGTAGACCAGTGAGATGCATTACTACACCATCTGAGTTGTACTGGCTGGATCAGTAGACCAGTGAGATGCATTACTACACCATCTGAGTTGTACTGGCTGGATCAGTAGACCAGTGAGATGCATTACTACACCATCTGAGTTGTACTGGCTGGATCAGTAGACCAGTGAGATTACTACACCATCTGAGTTTTACTGGCTGGATCAGTAGACCAGTGAGATTACTACCCCATCTGAGTTGTACTGGCTGGATCAGTAGACCAGTAAGATTACTACCCCATCTGAGTTGTACTGGCTGGATCAGTAGACCAGTGAGATGCATTACTACACCATCTGAGTTGTCCTGGCTGGATCAGTAGACCAGTGAGATGCATTACTACACCATCTGAGTTTTACTGGCTGGATCAGTAGACCAGTGAGATTACTACCCCCAATCTGAGTTGTACTTGGCTGGATCAGTAGACCAGTGAGATTACTACCCCATCTGAGTTGTACTGGCTGGGATCAGTAGACCAGTGAGATGGCTACTAACACCATCTGAGTTGTCCTGGCTGGATTCAGTAGACCAGTGAGATGCATTACTCACCATCTGAGTTTTTATGGCTGGATCAGTAGACCAGTGAGATTACTACCCCATCTGAGTTGTACTGGCTGGATCAGTAGCGACCAGTGAGATGCATTACTACACCATCTGAGTTTTACTGTCTGGATCAGTAGACCAGTGAGATGCATTACTACACCATCTGAGTTGTAACCTGCGCTGGATCAGTAGACCAGTGAGATGCATTTACTACACCATTCTGAGTTGCTAACTGGGCTGGATCAGTAGACCAGTGAGATGCATTACTACACCATCTGAGGTTGTACTGCTGGATCAGTAGACCAGTGAGATGCATTACTACAGCCATCTGAGTTGTACTGGCTGGATCAGTAGACCAGTGAGATTGCATACTACACCATCTGAGTTGTACTGGCTGGATCAGTAGACCAGTGAGAGATTACTACACCATCTGAGTTGTACTGGCTGGATCAGTAGACCAGTGAGGATTACTACACCATCTGAGTTGTACTGGCTGGAATCAGTAGACCAGTGAGATTTACTACACCATCTGAGTTGTACTGGCTGGATCAGTAGAACCAGTGAGAGCATTACTACACCATCTGAGTTGTACTGGCTGGATCAGTAGACCAGTGAGATGCATTACTCACATCTGAGTTGTACTGGCTGGATCAGTAGACCAGTGAGATGCATTACTACACCATCTGAGTTGTACTGGCTGGATCAGTAGACCAGTGAGATGCATACTACACATCTGAGTTGTACTGGCTGGATCAGTAGACCAGGAGATGCATTACTACACCATCTGAGTTGTACTGGCTGGATCAGTAGACCAGTAGATGCATTACTCACCATCTGAGTGTTACTGGGGGGCCCCCCCCCCTGGGACGGGATGGGGGGATCAGGAGACCAGTGAGATGCATTACTACACCATCTGAGTTTTACTGGCTGGATCAGTAGACCAGTGAGATGCATTACTACACCATCTGAGTTTTACTGGCTGGATCAGTAGACCAGTGAGATGCATTACTACACCATCTGGAGTTTACCTGGTGGATCAGTAGACCAGTGAGATTACTACACCATCTGAGTTGTACTGGCTGGACAGTAGACCAGTGAGATGTACTACACCATCTGAGTTGTACTGGCTGGATCAGTAGACCAGTGAGATTACGACACGCATCTGAGCTTTACTGGCTGGATCAGTAGACCAGTGAGATTACTAACACCATCTGAGTTTTACTGGGCTGGATCAGTAGACCAGTGAGATTACTACACATCTGAGTTTTACTGGCTGGATCAGTTGACAGTGAGATGCATTACTACACCATCTGAGTTTTACTGGCTGGATCAATAGACCAGTGAGATGCATTACTACACCATCTGAGTTTTACTGGCTGGATCAGTAGACCAGTGAGTGCATTAACTATACCATCTGAGTTTGTACTGGCTGGATAGTAGACCAGTGAGATTACTACACCATCTTGAGTTGTACTGGCTGGATCAGTAGACCAGTGAGATTACTACACCATCTGAGTTGTACTGGCTGGATCAGTAGACCAGTGAGATTACGTTACACCATCTGAGTTGTACTGGCTGGATCAGTAGACCAGTGAGATTACTACACCATCTGAGTTGTACTGGCTGGATAGAGTAGACCAGTGAGATTACTACACCATCTGAGTTTACTGCTGGATTCAGTAGACCGTGAGATGCTTACTACACCATCTGAGTTTTACTGGATGGATCAATGAGACGCAGTGAGATTGCATTATCACCATCTGAGTTTACTGGCTGGATCAGTAGACCAGTGAGATGCATTACTACACCATCTGAGTTGTACTGGCTGGATCAGTAGACCAGTGAAGATGCATTACTACACCATCTGAGTTTTACTGGCTGGATCAGTAGAACCAGTGAGATTACTACACCATCTGAGTTTTACTGGCTGGATCAGTAGACCAGTGAGATTACTACACCATCTGAGTTGTACTGGCTGGATCAGTAGACCAGTGAGATTACTACACCATCTGAGTTGTACTGGCTGGATCAGTAGACCAGTGAGATTACTACACCATCTGAGTTTTACTGGCTGGATCAGTAGACCAGTGAGATTACTACACCATCTGAGTTTTACTGGCTGGATCAGTAGACCAGTGAGATTACTACACCATCTGAGTTTACTGGCTGGATCAGTAGACCAGTGAGATTACTACACCATCTGAGTTTTTACTGGCTGGAATTCAGTAGACCAGTGAGATTACTACACCATCTGAGTTTTACTGGCTGGATCAGTAGACCAGTGAGATTACTACACCATCTGAGTTTTACTGGCTGGATCAGTAGACCAGTGAGATTACTACCACCATCTGAGTTTTACTGGCTGGATCAGTAGACCAGTGAGATTACTACACCATCTGAGTTGTTACTGGCTGGATATCAGTAGACCAGTGAGATGCATTACTACACCAGTCTGAGTGTTAGCTGCGATGATCAGCTAAGACCAGTTGAGATGCCTTACTACACCATCTGAGTTGTACTGGCTGGATCAGTGACCAGTGAGATGCATTATACCACCATCTGAGTTTTTACTGGGCTCGGAATCAGTAGACCCGTGAGATGCATTACTACACCATCTGAGTTGTACTGGCTAGGATCAGTAGACCAGTGAGATTACTACCCATCTGGAGTGTTACTGGCTGGATCAGTAGCCAATTGAGATTTACTACACCATCTGAGTTTTACTGGCTGGATCAGTAGACCAGGGGATGCATTACTACCCCATCTGCAGTTTTACTGGCCTGGATCAGTAGACCAGTGAGATTACTACACCATCTGAGTTTTACTGGCTGGATCAGTAGACCAGTGCGATGCATTACTACACCTCTGAGTTGTACTGGCTGGATTCAGTAGACCAGTGAGATGGATTACTACACCATTGAGTTTTACTGGCTGGATTCAGTAGACCAGTGAGATTACTACACCATCTGAGTTGTACTGGCTGGATCAGTAGACAGTGAGATTACTACACCATCTGAGTTGTACTGGCTGGATCAGTAGACCAGTGAGATTACTACACCATCTGAGTTGTACTGGCCTGGATCAGTAGACCAGTGAGATGCATTACTACACCATCTGAGTTGTACTGGTGGATCAGTAGACCAGTGAGATGCATTACTACACCATCTGAGTTTACTGGCTGGATCAGTAGACCAGTGAGATGCATTACTACACCATCTGAGTTTACTGGCTGGATCAGTAGACCAGTGAGATGCATACTAACCCATCTGAGTGTTACTGGCTGGATCAGTAGACAGTGAGATTTACTCACCATCTGAGTGTTACTGGCTGATCAGTAGACGCAAGTGAGATTTACTACACCATCTGAGTTGTTACTGGCTGGATCAGTAGACCAGTGAGATGCTTACTACACCATCTGAGTTTTACTGGCTGGATCAGTAGACCAGTGAGATGCATTACTACACCATCTGAGTTTACCTGGGCTGGATCAGTAGACCAGTGAGATTACTACCCATCTGAGTTTTACTGGCTGGATCAGTAGACCAGTGAGATGATTACTACACCATCTGAGTTTACTGGCTGGATCAGTAGACCAGTGAGATTACTACACCATCTGAGTTTTACTGGCTGGATCAGTAGACCAGTGAGATTACTACACCATCTGAGTTTTACTGGCTGGATCAGTAGACCAGTGAGATTACTACCCCATCTGAGTTTTACTGGCTGGATCAGTAGACCAGTGAGATTACTACACCATCTGAGTTTACTGGCTGGATCAGTAGACCAGTGAGATGCATTACTACACCATCTGAGTTTTACTGGCTGGATCAGTAGACCAGTTAGATTACTACACCATCTGATTTTAATGGCTGGATCAGTAGACCAGTGAGATTACTACACCATCTGAGTTTTACTGGCTGGATCAGTAGACCAGTGAGATTACTACACCATCTGAGTTGTACTGGCTGGATCAGTAGACCAGTGAGATTTACTACACCATCTGAGTTTTACTGGCTGGATCAGTAGACCAGTGAGATTACTACACCATCTGAGTTTTACTGGCTGGATCAGTAGACCAGTGAGATGCATTACTACACCATCTGAGTTGTACTGGCTGGATCAGTAGACCAGTGAGATTACTACACCATCTGAGTTTTACTGGCTGGATCAGTAGACCAGTGAGATTACTACACCATCTGAGTTTTACTGGCTGGATCAGTAGACCAGTGAGATTACTACACCATCTGAGTTTTACTGGCTGGATCAGTAGACCAGTGAGATTACTACACCATCTGAGTTTTACTGGCTGGATCAGTAGACCAGTGAGATTACTACACCATCTGAGTTTTACTGGCTGGATCAGTAGACCAGTGAGATTACTACACCATCTGAGTTGTACTGGCTGGATCAGTAGACCAGTGAGATTACTACACCATCTGAGTTGTACTGGCTGGATCAGTAGACCAGTGAGATTACTACACCATCTGAGTTTTACTGGCTGGATCAGTAGACCAGTGAGATGCATTACTACACCATCTGAGTTTTACTGGCTGGATCAGTAGACCAGTGAGATTACTACACCATCTGAGTTTTACTGGCTGGATCAGTAGACCAGTGAGATTACTACACCATCTGAGTTTTACTGGCTGGATCAGTAGACCAGTGAGATTACTACACCATCTGAGTTTTACTGGCTGGATCAGTAGACCAGTGAGATTACTACACCATCTGAGTTGTACTGGCTGGATCAGTAGACCAGTGAGATTACTACACCATCTGAGTTTTACTGGCTGGATCAGTAGACCAGTGAGATTACTACACCATCTGAGTTTTACTGGCTGGATCAGTAGACCAGTGAGATTACTACAACCATCTGAGTTGTACTGGCTGGATCAGTAGACCAGTGAGATTGCATTACACCCATCTGAGTTTTACTGGCTGGATCAGTAGACCAGTGAGATTACTACACCATCTGAGTTTTACTGGCTGGATCAGTAGACCAGTGAGATTACTACACCATCTGAGTGTACTGGCTGGATCAGTAGACCAGTGAGATTACTACACCATCTGAGTTGTACTGCTGGATCAGTAGACCAGTGAGATTACTACACCATCTGAGTTGTACTGGCTGGATCAGTAGACCAGTGAGGATTACTACACCATCTGAGTTTGTACTGGCTGGATCAGTAGACCAGTGAGATTATACCCCATCTGAGTTTGTACTGGCTGGATCAGTAGACCAGTGAGATTACTACACCATCTGAGTTTTACTGGCTGGATCAGTAGACCAGTGAGATTACTAACACCATCTGAGTTTTACTGGCTGGATCAGTAGACCAGTGAGATTACTACACCATCTGAGTTGTACTGGCTGGATCAGTAGACCAGTGAGATTACTACACCATCTGAGTTGTACTGGCTGGATCAGTAGACCAGTGAGATTACTACACCATCTGAGTTGTTACTGGCTGGATCAGTAGACCAGTGAGATTACTACACCATCTGAGTTTTACTGGCTGGATCAGTAGACCAGTGAGATTGCATTACTACACCATCTGAGTTTTACTGGCTGGATCAATAGACCCAGTGAGATGGCCATTACTACACCATCCGAGTTTTACTGGGCTGGATCAGTAGGACCAGTGAGATGCATTACTACAGCCATCTGAGTTGTACTGGCTGGCTCAGTAGACGCCAGTGAGATGCATTACTACACCATCTGAGTTTTACTGGCTGGATCAGTAGACCAGTGAAGATTACTACCCCATCTGAGTTGGTTACTGGCCTGGATCAGTAGGACCAGTGAGATTACTACACCATCTGAGTTGTACTGGCTTGATCAGTAGATCCAGGTGAGATTACTACACCATCTGAGTTGTACTGGCTAGATCAGTAGGCCAGTGAGATTACTTACACGCATCTGATTTTACTGGCTGCGATCAGTAGACCAGTGAGGATTACTTACACCCATCTGGAGTTACTGGCTTGGATCAGATAGACCGCAGTGGATGCATTACTACACCATCTGAGTTGTACTGCTGGATCAGTAGACCAGTGAGATTACTACACCATCTGAGTTGTACTGGCTGGAATCAGTAGACCAGTGAGATTACTACACCATCTGAGTTTTACTGGCTGGATCAGTAGACCAGTGAGATGCATTACTACACCATCTGAGTTTTACTGGCTGGATCAGTAGACCAGTGAGATCTTACTACACCATCTGAGTTTTACTGGCTGGATCAGTAGACCAGTGAGATTACTACACCATCTGAGTTTTACTGGCTGGATCAGTAGACCAGTTGAGATGAACTACACCATCTGAGTTGTACTGGCTGGATCAGTAGACCAGTGAGATTACTACACCATCTGAGTTTTACTGGCTGGATCAGTAGACCAGTGAGATTACTACACCATCTGAGTTGTACTGGCTGGATCAGTAGACCAGTGAGATTACTACACCATCTGAGTTTTACTGGCTGGATCAGTAGACCAGTGAGATTACTACACCATCTGAGTTTTACTGGCTGGATCAGTAGACCAGTGAGATTACTACACCATCTGAGTTTGTACTGGCTGGATCAGTAGACCAGTGAGATATTACTACACCATCTGAGTTTTACTGGCTGGATCAGTAGACCAGTGAGATTACTACACCATCTGAGTTGTACTGGCTGGATCAGTAGACCAGTGAGATTACTACACCATCTGAGTTTACTGGCTGGATCAGTAGACCAGTGAGATTACTACCCCATCTGAGTTGTACTGGCTGGATCAGTAGACCAGTGAGATTACTACACCATCTGAGTTTTACTGGCTGGATCAGTAGACAGTTACTACACCATCTGAGTTTTACTGGCTGGATCAGTAGACCAGTGAGATTACTACCCCATCTGAGTTTTACTGGCTGGATCAGTAGACCAGTGAGATTACTACACCATCTGAGTTGTACTGGCTGGATCAGTAGACCAGTGAGATTACTACACCATCTGAGTTTACTGGCTGGATCAGTAGACCAGTGAGATTACTACCACCATCTGAGTGTACTGGTGATCAGTAGACCAGTGAGATGCATTACTACACCATCTGAGTTGTACTGGCTGGATCAGTAGACCAGTGGATGCATTACTACACCATCTGAGTTTTACTGGCTGGATCAGTAGACCAGTTAGATTACTACACCATCTGATTTTAATGGCTGGATCAGTAGACCAGTGAGATTACTACACCATCTGAGTTGTACTGGCTGGATCAGTAGACCAGTGAGATTACTACACCCATCTGAGTTGTACTGGCTGGATCAGTAGACCAGTGAGATTACTACACCATCTGAGTGTACTGGCTGATCAGTAGCCAGTGAGATTACTACACCATCTGAGTTTTACTGGCTGGATCAGTAGACCAGTGAGATTACTACACCATCTGAGTTTTACTGGCTGGATCAGTAGACCAGTGAGATGTACTACACCATCTGAGTTTACTGGCTGGATCAGTAGACCAGTGAGATGCATTACTACACCATCTGAGTTTTACTGGATGGATCAGTAGACCAATTGAGATTACTACACATTGAGTGTTTACTGGCTGGAATCAGTAGACCAGTGAGATTACGACACCATTTGAGTTTTACTGGCTGGATCAGTAGACCAGTGAGATTACTACACCAATCTGAGTTGTACTGGCTGGATCAGTTAGACCAGTGAGATTACTACACCATCTGAGTTGTACTGGCTGGATCAGTAGACCAGTGAGATTACTACACCATCTGAGTTTTACTGGCTGGATCAGTAGACCAGTGGATGCATTACTACACCATCTGAGTTTTACTGGCTGGATCAGTAGACCAGTGAGATTTACTACACCCATTTGAGTTTTTACTGGCTGAATAGTAGACCAGTGAGATTACTACACCATCTGAGTTTTACTGGCTGGATCAGTAGACCAGTGAGATTACTACACATCTGAGTTTTACTGGCTGGATCAGTAGACCAGTGAGATTACTACACCATCTGAGTTTTACTGGCTGGATCAGTAGACCAGTGAGATTACTACACCATCTGAGTTTTACTGGCTGGATCAGTAGACCAGTGAGATTACTACACCATCTGAGTTGTACTGGCTGGATCAGTAGACCAGTGAGATTACTACACCATCTGAGTTGTACTGGCTGGATCAGTAGACCAGTGAGATTACTACACCATCTGAGTTGTACTGGCTGGATCAGTAGACCAGTGAGATTACTACACCATCTGAGTTGTACTGGCTGGATCAGTAGACCAGTGAGATTACTACACCATCTGAGTTTTACTGGCTGGATCAGTAGACCAGTGAGATTACTACACCATCTGAGTTGTACTGGCTGGATCAGTAGACCAGTGAATGCATTACTACACCATCTGAGTTGTACTGGCTGGATCAGTAGAACAGTGAGATTACTACACCATCTGAGTTGTACTGGCTGGATCAGTAGACCAGTGAGATTACTACACCATCTGAGTTGTACTGGCTGGATCAGTAGACCAGTGAGATTACTACACCATCTGAGTTGTTACTGGCTGGATCAGTAGACCAGTGAGATACTACACCATTGAGTTGTACTGGCTGGATCAGTAGACCAGTGAGATGCATTACTACACCCATCTGAGTTTTACTGGCTGGAATCAGTAGACCAGTGAGATGCTACTACACAATTGAGTTTTACTGGCTGAATCATAGACCAGTGAGATTACTACACCATCTGAGTTATGGCTGGATCAGTCAGACCAGTGAGATTACTACACCATCTGAGTTGTACTGGCTGGATCAGTAGACCAGTGAGATTACTACACCATCTGGTTTTACTGGCTGGATCAGTAGACCAGTGAGATTACTACACCATCTGATTTTACTGGCTGGATCAGTAGACCAGTGAGATACTACACATCTGAGTTTTACTGGCTGGATCAGTAGACCAGTGAGATTACTACCCCATCTGAGTTTACGGCTGGATCAGTAGACCAGTGAGATGCATTACTACACCATCTGAGTTTACTGGCCTGGATCAGTAGACCAGTGAGATTACTACCCCATCTGAGTTTTACTGGCTGGATCAGTAGACCAGTGAGATTACTACACCATCTGAGTTTTACTGGCTGGATCAGTAGACCAGTGAGATTACTACACCATCTGAGTTGTACTGGCTGGATCAGTAGACCAGTGAGATTACTACACCATCTGAGTTGTACTGGCTGGATCAGTAGACCAGTGAGATTACTACACCATCTGAGTTTTACTGGCTGGATCAGTAGACCAGTGAGATTACTACACCATCTGAGTTTTACTGGCTGGATCAGTAGACCAGTGAGATCTACTACACCATCTGAGTTTTACTGGCTGGATCAGTAGACCAGTGAGATTACTACACCATCTGAGTTTTACTGGCTGAATCAGTAGACCAGTGAGATTACTACACCATCTGAGTTTTACTGGCTGGATCAGTAGACCAGTGAGATTACTACACATCTGAGTTGTACTGGCTGGATCAGTAGACCAGTGAGATTACTACCCATCTGAGTTTTACTGGCTGGATCAGTAGCCAGTGAGATTACTACACCATCTGAGTTGTACTGGCTGGATCAGTAGACCAGTGAGATTACTACACCATCTGAGTTTACTGGCTGGATCAGTAGACCAGTGAGATTACTACACCATCTGAGTTGTACTGGCTGGATCAGTAGACCAGTGAGATTACTACACCATCTGAGTTTTACTGGCTGAATCAGTAGACCAGTGAGATTACTACACCATCTGAGTTTACTGGCTGGATCAGTAGACAGTGAGATTACTACACCATCTGAGTTGTACTGGCTGGATCAGTAGACCAGTGAGATTACTACACCATCTGAGTTTTACTGGCTGGATCAGTAGACCAGTGAGATTACTACACCATCTGAGGTTTTACTGGCTGGATCAGTAGACCAGTGAGATTACTACACATCTGAGTTGTACTGGCTGGATCAGTAGACCAGTGAGATTACTACACCATCTGAGTTGTACTGGCTGGATCAGTAGACCAGTGAGATTACTACACCATCTGAGTTTTACTGGCTGGATCAGTAGACCAGTGAGAGCATTACTACACAATCTGAGTTTACTGTGCTGGGATCAGTAGACCAAGTGAGATTACTACACCATCTGAGTTGTCTGGCTGGATAAGTAGACCAGTGAGATTACTACCCATCTGAGTTGTACTTGGCTGGAATCAGTAGACCAAGTCAAGATTACTAAACCCCCATATGAGGTTGTACTGGCTAGAATCAGTAGACCAGTGAGAGGCTTACTACACATTTGAAGTTGTTACTGGCTGGAATCACGTAGACGCAGTGAGATGCAGTACTACACCATCTGAGTTATTACTGGCTGGATCAGTATGACAAGTGAGATTACTACACCATTTGAGTTGTAACTGGCTGGATCCAGTAGACCAGTGAGATTACTACAACCATCTGAGTTGTACTGGCTGGATCAGTAGACCCAGTGAAGATGATTACTACACCATCTGAGTTTTTACTGGCTGGATCAGTAGACCAGTGAGATGCCGCATTACACACATCTGAGTTTTACTCGGCTGGATCATCAGTAGACCAAGTGAGATTACTACACCATCTTGAGTTTTACTGGCTGGAATCATAGACCAGTGAGATGACTACACCATCTGAGTTTTACTGGCTGGATCAGTAGACCAGTGAGATTACTACACCATCTGAGTTTTACTGGCTGGATCAGTAGACCAGTGAGATTACTACACCATCTGAGTTTTACTGGCTGGATCAGTAGACCAGTGAGATTTACTACACCATCTGAGTTGTACTGGCTGAATCAGTAGACCAGTGAGATTACTACACCATCTGAGTTGTACTGGCTGGATCAGTAGGCCAGTGAGATTACTACACCATCTGAGTTTTACTGGCTGGATCAGTAGACCAGTGGAGCATTACTACACCATCTGAGTTGTACTGGCTGGATCAGTAGACCAGTGAGATGCATACTACACCATCTGAGTTTTACTGGCTGGATCAGTAGACCAGTGAGATTACTACCCCATCTGAGTTTACTGGCTGGATCAGTAGACCAGTGAGATTACTACACCATCTGAGTTTTACTGGCTGGATCAGTAGACCAGTGAGATTACTACACCATCTGAGTTTTACTGGCTGGATCAGTAGACCAGTGAGATTACTACACCATCTGAGTTGTACTGGCTGGATCAGTAGACCAGTGAGATTACTACACCATCTGAGTTTGTACTGGCTGGATCAGTAGACCAGTGAGATTACTAACCATCTGAGTTGTACTGGCTGGATCAGTAGACCAGTGAGATGCATACTACCCCATCTGAGTTTTATGGCTGGATCAGTAGACCAGTGAGATTACTACACCATCTGAGTTGTTACTGGCTGATCAGTAGACCAGTGAGATTATACACCATCTTGAGTTGTACTGGCTGGAATCAGTAGACAGTGAGATTACTACCCATCTGAGTTTTACTGGCTGATCAGTAGACCAGTGAGATGCACTACACACATCTGAGTTTACTGGCTGGATCAGTAGACCAGTGAGATACTACACCATCTGAGTTTTACTGGCTGGATCAGTAGACCAGTGATTACTACACCAATCTGAGTTTTACTGGCTGGATCAGTAGACCAGTGAGATACTACAACATCTGAGTTTGTACTGGCTGGATCAGTAGACCAGTGAGATTACTACACCATCTGAGTTTGTACTGGCTTGGATCAGTAGACCAGTGAGATTACTACACCATCTGAGTTTACTGGCTGGATCAGTAGACAGGTGAGAGATTACTACCCATCTGAATCAGTAGACCAGTGAGATTGCCTACCCATACTGAGTTGTACTGGCTGGAATCAGTAGCCCAGTGAGATTACTACACCATCTGAGTTTTACTGGCTGGATCAGTAGATCCAGTGAGATTACTACACCATCTGAGTTGTACTGGCTGGATTCAGTAGACAGGTGAGATTATACACCATCTGAGTTTTACTGGCTGGATCAGTAGACAGTGAGATTACTACACCATCTGAGTTTTACTGGCTGGATCAGTAGACCAGTGAGATGACTACCCCATCTGAGTTTTACTGGCTGGATCAGTAGACCAGTGAGATTACTACACCATCTGAGTTTTACTGGCTGGATCAGTCGACAAGTGAGATTACTACCCCATCTGAGTTGTACTGGCTGGATCAGTAGACCAGTGAGATTACTACCCCATCTGAGTTTTACTGGCTGGATCAGTAGACCAGTGAGATGCATACTACACCATCTGAGTTGTACTGGCTGGATCAGTAGACCAGTGAGATTACTACACCATCTGAGTTTACGGCTGGATCAGTAGACCAGTGAGATGATTACTACACCATCGGATCAGTAGACCAGTGAGATTACTACACCATCTGAGTTTTACTGGCTGGATCAGTAGACCAGTGAGATTACTACACCATCTGAGTTTTACTGGCTGGATCAGTAGACCAGTGAGAGATTACTACACCATCTGAGTTTTACTGGCTGGATCAGTAGACCAGTGAGATTACTACACCATCTGAGTTTTACTGGCTGGATCAGTAGACCAGTGAGATTACTACACCATCTGAGTTTTACTGGCTGGATCAGTAGACCAGTGAGATTACTACACCATCTGAGTTTTACTGGCTGGATCAGTAGACCAGTGAGATTACTACACCATCTGAGTTTTACTGGCTGGATCAGTAGACCAGTGAGATTACTACACCATCTGAGTTTTACTGGCTGGATCAGTAGACCAGTGAGATTACTACACCATCTGAGTTTTACTGGCTGGATCAGTAGACCAGTGAGATTACTACACCATCTGAGTTTTACTGGCTGGATCAGTAGACCAGTGAGATTACTAACCCATCTGAGTTGTACTGGCTGGATCAGTAGACCAGTGAGATTACTACACCATCTGAGTTGTACTGGCTGGATCAGTAGACCAAGTGAGATTACTACACCATCTGAGTTGTACTGGCTGGATCAGTAGACCAGTGAGATTACTACACCATCTGAGTTGTTACTGGCTGGATCAGTAGACCAGTGAGATGCATTACTACACCATCTGAGTTGTACTGGCTGGATCAGTAGACCAGTGAGATTACTACACCATCTGAGTTTTACTGGCTGGATCAGTAGACCAGTGAGATTACTACACCATCTGAGTTGTACTGGCTGGATCAGTAGACCAGTGAGATACTACCCCATCTGAGTTGTACTGGCTGGATCAGTAGACCAAGTGAGCATTACTACACCATCTGAGTTTTACTGGCTGGATAGTAGACCAGTGAGATGCATTACTACACATCTGAGTTTTACTGGCTGGATCAGTAGACCAGTGAGATTACTACACCTCTGAGTTTTACTGGGCTGGATCAGTTAGACCAGTGAGATTACTACCCCATCTGAGTGTAACTGGCTGGATCAGTAGACCAGTGAGATGACTACACCATCTGAGTTTTACTGGCTGGATCAGTAGACCAGTGAGATTACTACACCATCTGAGTTTTACTGGCTGGATCAGTAGACCAGTGAGATTACTACACCATCTGAGTTTTACTGGCTGGATCAGTAGACCAGTGAGATTACTACACCATCTGAGTTTTACTGGCTGGATCAGTAGACCAGTGAGATTACTACACCATCTGAGTTTTACTGGCTGGATCAGTAGACCAGTGAGAGATTACTACACCATCTGAGTTTTACTGGCTGGATCAGTAGACCAGTGAGATTACTACACCATCTGAGTTTTACTGGCTGGATCAGTAGACCAGTGAGATTACTACACCATCTGAGTTTTACTGGCTGGATCAGTAGACCAGTGAGATTACTACACCATCTGAGTTTTACTGGCTGGATCAGTAGACCAGTGAGATTACTACACCATCTGAGTTTTACTGGCTGGATCAGTAGACCAGTGAGATTACTACACCATCTGAGTTTTACTGGCTGGATCAGTAGACCAGTGAGATTACTACACCATCTGAGTTTTACTGGCTGGATCAGTAGACCAGTGAGATTACTACACCATCTGAGTTTTACTGGCTGGATCAGTAGACCAGTGAGATTACTACACCATCTGAGTTTTACTGGCTGGATCAGTAGACCAGTGAGATTACTACACCATCTGAGTTTTACTGGCTGGATCAGTAGACCAGTGAGATTACTACACCATCTGAGTTTTACTGGCTGGATCAGTAGACCAGTGAGATTACTACACCATCTGAGTTTTACTGGCTGGATCAGTAGACCAGTGAGATTACTACACCATCTGAGTTTTACTGGCTGGATCAGTAGACCAGTGAGATTACTACACCATCTGAGTTTTACTGGCTGGATCAGTAGACCAGTGAGATTACTACACCATCTGAGTTTTACTGGCTGGATCAGTAGACCAGTGAGATTACTACACCATCTGAGTTTTACTGGCTGGATCAGTAGACCAGTGAGATTACTACACCATTCTGAGTTTTACTGGCTGGAATCAGTAGACCAGTGAGATTACTACACCATCTGAGTTTTACTGGATGGATCAGTAGACCAGTGAGATTACTACACCATCTGAGTTTTACTGGCTGATCAGTAGACCAGGGAGATTACTAACACCATCTGGTTTTACTGCTGGATCAGTAGACCAGTGAGATTACTACACCATCTGAGTTGTACTGGCTGGATCATTAGACCAGTGAGATTACTACACCATCTGGAGTTTTACTGGCTGGATCAGTAGACCAGTGAGTAATTACTACCACCATATGAGTTGTACTGGCTGGATCAGTGCCAGTGAGTTACTAACACCATCTGAGTTTTACTGGCTGGATCAGTAGACCAGTGAGATTACTACAACCATCTGAGTTTTACTGGCTGGATCAGTATGACCAGTGGAGATACTACACCATCTGAGTTGTACTGGCTGGATCAGTAATCAGTGAGATTACTACCATCTGAGTTTTACTGGCTGGATCAGTAGACCAGTGAAGATTACTACACCAGCTGGAGATTTACTGGCTGGATCAGTAGACCAGTGGAGATTACTACACCATCTGAGTTTTACTGGCTGGATCAGTAGACCAGTGAGATTACTACACCATCTGAGTTTTACTGGCTGGATCAGTAGACCAGTGAGATTACTACACCATCTGAGTTTTACTGGCTGGATCAGTAGACCAGTGAGATTACTACACCATCTGAGTTTTACTGGCTGGATCAGTAGACCAGTGAGATTACTACACCATCTGAGTTTTACTGGCTGGATCAGTAGACCAGTGAGATTACTACACCATCTGAGTTTTACTGGCTGGATCAGTAGACCAGTGAGATTACTACACCATCTGAGTTTTACTGGCTGGATCA
Source organism: Oncorhynchus kisutch (assembly GCF_002021735.2). Lineage (NCBI taxonomy): Eukaryota > Metazoa > Chordata > Actinopteri > Salmoniformes > Salmonidae > Oncorhynchus > Oncorhynchus kisutch. The sequence continues at coordinate 48,937,041 of NC_034196.2, read as the reverse complement.
GTAGACCAGTGAGATTACTACACCATCTGAGTTTTACTGGCTGGATCAGTAGACCAGTGAGATTACTACACCATCTGAGTTTTACTGGCTGGATCAGTAGACCAGTGAGATTACTACACCATCTGAGTTTTACTGGCTGGATCAGTAGACCAGTGAGATTACTACACCATCTGAGTTTTACTGGCTGGATCAGTAGACCAGTGAGATTACTACACCATCTGAGTTGTACTGGCTGGATCAGTAGACCAGTGAGATTACTACACCATCTGAGTTTACTGGCTGGATCAGTAGACCAGTGAGATTTACTACACCATCTGAGTTGACTGGCTGGATCAGTAGACCAGTGAGATGCATTACTACACCATCTGAGTTGTACTGGCTGGATCAGTAGACCAGTGAGATTACTACACCATCTGAGTTGTTACTGGCTGGATCAGTAGACCAGTGAGCATTACTACACCATCTGAGTTTACTGGGCTGGATCAGTAGACCATGAGATGATTACTACACCATCTGAGTTTACTGGCTGGCATCAGTAGACCAGTGAGATTACTACACCATCTGAGTTGTACTGGCTGGATCAGTAGACCAGTGAATGCATTACTACACCATCTGAGTTTTACTGGCTGGATCAGTAGACCAGTGGATGATTACTACACCATCTGAGTTTTACTGGCTGATCAGTAGACCAGTGAGATGCATTACTACACCATCTGAGTTTTACTGGCTGGATCAGTAGACCAGTGAGATTACTACACCATCTGAGTTTTACTGGCTGGATCAGTAGACCAGTGAGATTACTACACCATCTGAGTTTTACTGGCTGGATCAGTAGACCAGTGAGATTACTACACCATCTGAGTTTTACTGGCTGGATCAGTAGACCAGTGAGATTACTACACCATCTGAGTTTTACTGGCTGGATCAGTAGACCAGTGAGATTACTACACCATCTGAGTTTTACTGGCTGGATCAGTAGACCAGTGAGATTACTACACCATCTGAGTTTTACTGGCTGGATCAGTAGACCAGTGAGATTACTACACCATCTGAGTTTTACTGGCTGGATCAGTAGACCAGTGAGATTACTACACCATCTGAGTTTTACTGGCTGGATCAGTAGACCAGTGAGATTACTACACCATCTGAGTTTTACTGGCTGGATCAGTAGACCAGTGAGATTACTACACCATCTGAGTTTTACTGGCTGGATCAGTAGACCAGTAGATACTACCCATCTGAGTTGTACTGGCTCGATCAGTAGACTCAGTGAGATTTACTACACCATCTGAGTTTTACTGGCTGGATCAGTAGACCAGTGAGATTACTACACCATCTGGAGGTGTACTGGCTGGATCAGTAGACCAGTGAGATTACTACACCATCTGAGTTTCTGGCTGGATCAGTAGACCAGTGAGATTTACTACAACATCTTGAGTTTTACTGGCTGATCAGTAGACCAGTGAGATTACTACACCATCTGAGTTTTAACTGGCTGGATCAGTAGACCAGTGAGGATTACTACCCATCTGAGTTTTACTGGCTGGATCAGTAGACCAGTGAGATTACTACACCATCTGAGTTTTACTGGATGGATGCAAGTAGACCAGTGAGATTACTACCCCATCTGAGTTTACTGGCTGGATTCAGTAGACCAGTGAGATTACTAACACCATCTGAGTTGTACTGGCTGGATCAGTAGACCAGTAGATTACTACACCATCTGAGTTTACTGGCTGGATCAGTAGACCAGTGAGACTTACTACACCATCTGAGTTTTACTGGCTGGATCAGTAGACCAGTGAGATTACTACACCATCTGAGTTTTACTGGCTGGATCAGTAGACCAGTGAGATTACTACACCATCTGAGTTTTACTGGCTGGATCAGTAGACCAGTGAGATTACTACACCATCTGAGTTTTACTGGCTGGATCAGTAGACCAGTGAGATTACTACACCATCTGAGTTTTACTGGCTGGATCAGTAGACCAGTGAGATTACTACACCATCTGAGTTTTACTGGCTGGATCAGTAGACCAGTGAGATTACTACACCATCTGAGTTTTACTGGCTGGATCAGTAGACCAGTGAGATTACTACACCATCTGAGTTTTACTGGCTGGATCAGTAGACCAGTGAGATTACTACACCATCTGAGTTTTACTGGCTGGATCAGTAGACCAGTGAGATTACTACACCATCTGAGTTTTACTGGCTGGATCAGTAGACCAGTGAGATTACTACACCATCTGAGTTTTACTGGCTGGATCAGTAGACCAGTGAGATTACTACACCATCTGAGTTTTACTGGCTGGATCAGTAGACCAGTGAGATTACTACACCATCTGAGTTTTACTGGCTGGATCAGTAGACCAGTGAGATTACTACACCATCTGAGTTTTACTGGCTGGATCAGTAGACCAGTGAGATGCATTACTACACCATCTGAGTTTTACTGGCTGGATCAGTAGACCAGTGAGATTACTACACCATCTGAGTTTTACTGGCTGGATCAGTAGACCAGTGAGAGATTACTACACCATCTGAGTTTTACTGGCTGGATCAGTAGACCAGTGAGATTACTACACCATCTGAGTTTTACTGGCTGGATCAGTAGACCAGTGAGATTACTACACCATCTGAGTTTTACTGGCTGGATCAGTAGACCAGTGAGATTACTACACCATCTGAGTTTTACTGGCTGGATCAGTAGACCAGTGAGATTACTACACCATCTGAGTTTTACTGGCTGGATCAGTAGACCAGTGAGATACTACCCCATCTGAGATTGTACTGGCTGGATCAGTAGACCAGTGAGCACTTACTACCCCATCTGAGTTGTACTGGCTGGATCAGTGACCAGTGAGATTACTACACCATCTGAGTTTTACTGGCTGGATCAGTAGACCAGTGAGATTACTACACCATCTGAGTTGTACTGGCTGGATCAGTAGACCAGTGAGATTACTACACCATCTGAGTTTTACTGGCTGGATCAGTAGACCAGTGAGATTACTACACCATCTGAGTTTTACTGGCTGGATCAGTAGACCAGTGAGATTACTACACCATCTGAGTTTTTACTGGCTGGATCAGTAGACCAGTGAGATGCATTACTACCCCATCTGAGTTTTACTGGCTGGATCAGTAGACCAGTGAGATTACTACACCATCTGAGTTTTACTGGCTGGATTCAGTAGACCAGTGAGATTACTACACCATCTGAGTTTTACTGGCTGGATCAGTAGACCAGTGAGATTACTACACCATCTGAGTTTTACTGGCTTGATCAGTAGACCAGTGAGATGATTACTACCCATCTGAGTTGTACTGCTGGATCAGTTGACCAGTGAGATGCATACTACACCATCTGAGTTTTACTGGATGGATCAGTAGACCATGAGATGCATTACTACACCCATCTGAGTTTTACTGGCTGGATCAGTAGACCAGTGAGATCATTACTACACCATTCTGAGTTGTACTGGGCTGGATCAGTAGACCAGTGGGAGATTACTACACCATCTGAGTTGTACTGGGCTGGATCAGTAGACCAGTGAGATTACTACAGCCATCTGAGTTGTACTGGCGGGATCAGTAGACCAGTGAGATTACTACACCATACTGAGTTGTACTGGCTGGATCAGTAGACCAGTGAGATTACTACACCATCTGAGTTTGTACTGGCTGGATAGATAGACCAGGGAGGGGGAGGGGGTGAGATTACTACACCATCTGAGTTTTACTTGGCTGGATGCAGTAGACCAGTGAGATGCATTTACTACACCATCTGAGTTTTACTGGATGGATCAGTAGACCAGTGAGATTACCATTGAACTGGCTGGATCATAGACCAGTGAATGACCCCTGAGTTTTACTGGCTGGATCAGTAGACCAGTGGAGATTACTACACCATCTGAGTTTTACTGGCTGGAATCAGTAGACCAGTGAGATTACTACACCATCTGAGTTTTACTGGCTGAATCAGTAGACCAGTGAGATTACTACCCCATCTGAGTTTTACTGGCTGGATCAGTAGACCAGTGAGATTACTACACCATCTGAGTTGTACTGGCTGGATCAGTAGACCAGTGAGATTACTACACCATCTGAGTTGTACTGGCTGGATCAGTAGACCAGTGAGATTACTACACCATCTGAGTTGTACTGGCTAGATCAGTAGACCTGATATTAACTACACCATCTGAGTTTACTGGCTGGATCAGTAGACCAGTGATGATTACTACACCATCTGAGTTGTACTGGCTGGATCAGTAGACCAGTGAGATTACTACACCATCTGAGTTGTACTGGCTGGATCAGTAGACCAGTGAGATGCATTACTACACCATCGTGAGTTGTACTGGCTGGATCAGTAGACCAGTGAGATTACTACCAACCATCTGAGTTGTACTGGCTGGATCAGTAGACCAGTGAGATTACTACACCATCTGAGTTTTACTGCTGATCAGTAGACCAGTGAGATTATTACTACACCATCTGAGTTTTACTGGCTGGATCAGTAGACCAGTGAGATTACTACACCATCTGAGTTTTACTGGCTGGATCAGTAGACCAGTGAGATTACTACACCATCTGAGTTTACTGGCTGGATCAGTAGACCAGTGAGATTACTACACCATCTGAGTTTTACTGGCTGGATCAGTAGACCAGTGAGATTACTACACCATCTGAGTTTACTGGCTGGATCAGTAGACCAGTGAGATTACTACACCATCTGAGTTTTACTGGCTGGATCAGTAGACCAGTGAGATGCATTACTACACCATCTGAGTTTTACTGGCTGGATCAGTAGACCAGTGAGATTACTACACCATCTGAGTTTTACTGGCTGGATCAGTAGACCAGTGAGATGCATTACTACACCATCTGAGTTTTACTGGCTGGATCAGTAGACCAGTGAGATTACTACACCATCTGAGTTTTACTGGCTGGATCAGTAGACCAGTGAGATGCATTACTACAGCCATCTGAGTTGTACTGGCTGGATCAGTAGACCAGTGAGATTACACACCATCTGAGTTGTACTGGCTGGATCAGTAGACCAGTGAGATTACTACACCATCTGAGTTTACTGGCTGGATCAGTAGACCAGTGAGATTACTACACCATCTGAGTTGTACTGGCTGGATCAGTAGACCAGTGAGATTACTACACCATCTGAGCTTTACTGGCTGGATCAGTAGACCAGTGAGATTACTACACCATCTGAGTTTTACTGGCTGGATCAGTAGACCAGTGAGATTACTACACCATCTGAGTTTACTGGCTGGATCAGTTGACCAGTGAGATGCATTACTACACCATCTGAGTTTTACTGGCTGGATCATAGACCAGTGAGATGCATTACTACACCATCTGAGTTTTACTGGCTGGATCAGTAGACCAGTGAGATGCATTACTATACCATCTGAGTTGTACTGGCTGGATCAGTAGACCAGTGAGATTACTACACCATCTGAGTTGTACTGGCTGGATCAGTAGACCAGTGAGATTACTACACCATCTGAGTTGTACTGGCTGGATCAGTAGACCAGTGAGATTACTACACCATCTGAGTTGTACTGGCTGGATCAGTAGACCAGTGAGATTACTAACACATCTGAGTTGTACTGGCTGGATCAGTAGACCAGTGAGATTACTACACCATCTGAGTTTACTGGCTGGATCAGTAGACCAGTGAGATTATACCACCATCTGAGTTGTACTGGCTGGATCAGTAGACCAGTGAGATGCATTACTACCCCATCTGAGTTGTACTGGCTGGATCAGTAGACCAGTGAGATGCATCTACACCATCTGAGTTGTACTGGCTGGATCAGTAGACCAGTGAGATGCTTACTACACCATCTGAGTTTTACTGGCTGGATCAGTAGACCAGTGAGATGCATTACTACACCATCTGAGTTGTACTGGCTGGATCAGTAGACCAGTGAGATTACTACACCATCTGAGTTGTACTGGCTGGATCAGTAGACCAGTGAGATGCATTACTACACCATCTGAGTTGTACTGGCTGGATCAGTAGACCAGTGGATGCATTACTACACCATCTGAGTTTTACTGGCTGGATCAGTAGACCAATGAGCATTACTACACCATCGAGTTGTACTGGCTGGATCAGTAGACCAGTGAGATGCATTACTACACCATCTGAGTTGTACTGGCTGGATCAGTAGACCAGTGAGATGCATTACTACACCATCTGAGTTTTACTGGCTGGATCAGTAGACCAGTGAGATTACTACACCATCTGAGTTGTACTGGCTGGATCAGTAGACCAGTGAGATTACTACACCATCTGAGTTGTACTGGCTGGATCAGTAGACCAGTGAGATGCATTACTACACCATCTGAGTTTTACTGGCTGGATCAGTAGACCAGTGAGATTACTACACCATCTGAGTTTTACTGACTGGATCAGTAGACCAATGAGATTACTACACCATTTGAGTTTTACTGGCTGGATCAGTAGACCAGTGAGATGATACTACCCATCTGAGTTTTACTGGCTGGATCAGTAGACCAGTGAGATTACTACACCATCTGAGTTTTACTGGCTGGATCAGTAGACCAGTGAGATTACTACCCCATCTGAGTTGTACTGGCTGGATCAGTAGACCAGTGAGATTACTACACCATCTGAGTTTTACTGGCTGGATCAGTAGACCAGTGAGATTACTACACCATCTGAGTTTTACTGGCTGGATCAGTAGACCAGTGAGATGCATTACTACACCATCTGAGTTTTACTGGCTGGATCAGTAGACCAGTGAGATGCATTACTACACCATCTGAGTTTTACTGGCTGGATCAGTAGACCAGTGAGATTACTACACCATCTGAGTTTTACTGGCTGGATCAGTAGACCAGTGAGATTACTACACCATCTGAGTTTTACTGGCTGGATCAGTAGACCAGTGAGATGCATTACTACACCATCTGAGTTTTACTGGCTGGATCAGTAGACCAGTGAGATACTACACCATCTGAGTTTTACTGGCTGGATCAGTAGACCAGTGAGATTACTACACCATCTGAGTTTTACTGGCTGGATCAGTAGACCAGTGAGATGCATTACTACACCATCTGAGTTTTACTGGATGGATCAGTAGACCAGTGAGATTACTACACCAATCTGAGTTTTACTGGCTGGATCAGTAGACCAGTGAGATTACTACACCATCTGAGTTTTACTGGCTGGATCAGTAGACCAGTGAGATTACTACACCATCTGAGTTTTACTGGCTGGATCAGTAGACCAGTGAGATGCATTACTACACCATCTGAGTTGTACTGGCTGGATCAGTAAGACCAGTGAGATGCATACTACACCCTCTGAGTTTTACTGCTGGATCAGTAGACCAGTGAGATTACTACACCATCTGAGTTTACTGGCTGGATCAGTAGACCAGTGATATGCATTACTACACCATCTGCAGTTTTACTGGCTGGATCAGTAGACCAGTGAGATGCATTACTACACCATCTGAGTTTTACTGGCTGGATCAGTAGTCCAGTGAGATGCATTTCTACACCATCTGAGTTTTACTGGCTGGATCAGTAGACCAGTGAGATTACTACACCATCTGAGTTTACTGGCTGGATCAGTAGACCAGTGAGATTACTACACCATCTGAGTTGTACTGGCTGGATCAGTAGACCAGTGAGATGCATTACTACACCATCTGAGTTGTACTGGCTGGATCAGTAGACCAGTGAGATTACTACACCATCTGAGTTGTACTGGCTGGATCAGTAGACCAGTGAGATTACTACACCATCTGAGTTTTACTGGCTGGATCAGTAGACCAGTGAGATTACTACACCATCTGAGTTTTACTGGCTGGATCAGTAGACCAGTGAGATGCATTACTACACCATCTGAGTTTTACTGGCTGGATCAGTAGACCAGTGAGATGCATTACTACACCATCTGAGTTTTACTGGCTGGATCAGTAGACCAGTGAGATTACTACACCATCTGAGTTTTACTGGCTGGATCAGTAGACCAGTGAGATTACTACACCATCTGAGTTTTACTGGCTGGATCAGTAGACCAGTGAGATGCATTACTACACCATCTGAGTTTTACTGGCTGGATCAGTAGACCAGTGAGATTCTACTACACCATCTGAGTTGTACTGGCTGGAATCAGTAGACCAGTGAGATTACTAACACCATCTGAGTTTTACTGGCTGGATCAGTAGACCAGTGAGATGCATTACTACACCATCTGAGTTTTACTGGCTGGAATCAGTAGACCAGTGAGATTACTACACCATCTGAGTTGTACTGGCTGATCAGTAGACCAGTGAGATTACTACACCATCTGAGTTTTACTGGCTGGATCAGTAGACCAGTGAGATTACTACACCATCTGAGTTTTACTGGCTGGATCAGTAGACCAGTGAGATGCATTACTACACCATCTGATGTTTTACTGGCTGGATCAGTAGACCAGTGAGATGCATTACTACACCATCTGAGTTTTACTGGCTGGATCAGTAGACCAGTGAGATTACTACACCATCTGAGTTTTACTGGCTGGATCAGTAGACCAGTGAGATTACTACACCATCTGAGTTGTACTGGCTGGATCAGTAGACCAGTGAGATGCATTACTACACCATCTGAGTTTTACTGGCTGGATCAGTAGACCAGTGAGATGCTACTACACCATCTGAGTTTTACTGGCTGGATCAGTTAGACCAGTGAGATGCATACTACACCATCTGAGTTTTACTGGCTGGATCAGTAGACCAGTGAGATACTACCACCATCTGAGTTTTACTGGCTGGATCAGTAGACCAGTGAGATTACTACACCATCTGAGTTTACTGGCTGGATCAGTAGACCAGTGAGATGCATACTACACCATCTGAGTTTTACTGGCTGGATCAGTAGACCAGTGAGATTACTACACCATCTGAGTTGTACTGGCTGGATCAGTAGACCAGTGAGATTACTACACCATCTGAGTTTTACTGGCTGGATCAGTAGACCAGTGAGATTACTACACCATCTGAGTTTTACTGGCTGGATCAGTAGACCAGTGAGATGCATTACTACACCATCTGAGTTTTACTGGCTGGATCAGTAGACCAGTGAGATGCATTACTACACCATCTGAGTTTTACTGGCTGGATCAGTAGACCAGTGAGATTACTACACCATCTGAGTTTTACTGGCTGGATCAGTAGACCAATGAGATGCATTACTACACCATCTGAGTTTTACTGGCTGGATCAGTAGACCAGTGAGATGCATTACTACACCATCTGAGTTGTACTGGCTGGATCAGTAGACCAGTGAGATTACTACACCATCTGAGTTTTACTGGCTGGATCAGTAGACCAGTGAGATTACCACCCCATCTGAGTTTTACTGGCTGGATCAGTAGACCAGTGAGATGCATTACTACACCATCTGAGTTTACTGGCTGGATCAGTAGACCAGTGAGATGCATTACTACACCATGTGAGTTTTACTGGCAGGATCAGTAGACCAGTGAGATGCATTACTACACCATCTGAGTTTTACTGGATGGATCAGTAGACCAGTAAGATTAATACCCCATCTGAGTTTTACTGGCTGGATCAGTAGACCAGTGAGATGCATTACTACACCATCTGAGTTTTACTGGCTGGATCAGTAGACCAATGAGATGCATTACTACACCATCTGAGTTTTACTGGATGGATCAGTAGACCAGTGAGATACTACACCATCTGAGTTTTACTGGCTGGATCAGTAGACCAGTGAGATTACTACACCATCTGAGTTTTACTGGCTGGATCAGTAGACCAGTGAGATTACTACACCATCTGAGTTTTATGGCTGGATCAGTAGACCAGTGAGATTACTACACCATCTGAGTTTTACTGGCTGGATCAGTAGACCATTGAGATGCATTACTACACCATCTGAGTTTTACTGGCTGGATCAGTAGACCAGTGAGATTACTACACCATCTGAGTTTTACTGGCTGGATCAGTAGACCAGTGAGATTACTACACCATCTGAGTTTTACTGGCTGGATCAGTAGACCAGTGAGATTACTACACCATCTGAGTTTACTGGCTGGATCAGTAGACCAATGAGATGCATTACTACACCATCTGAGTTTTACTGGCTGGATCAGTAGACCAGTGAGATGCATTACTACACCATCTGAGTTGTACTGGCTGGATCAGTAGACCAGTGAGATTACTACACCATCTGAGTTTTACTGGCTGGATCAGTAGACCAGTGAGATTACTACACCATCTGAGTTTTACTGGCTGGATCAGTAGACCAATGAGATGCATTACTACACCATCTGAGTTTTACTGGATGGGATCAGTAGACCAGTGAGATTACCACCCATCTGAGTTTTTACTGGCTGGATCAGTAGACCAGTGAGATGCATTACTACACCATCTGAGTTTTACTGGCTGGATCAGTAGACCAGTGAGATGCATTACTACACCATGTGAGTTTTACTGGCAGGATCAGTAGACCAGTGAGATGCATTACTACACCATCTGAGTTTTACTGGATGGATCAGTAGACCAGTAAGATTAATACCCCATCTGAGTTTTACTGGCTGGATCCAGTAGACCAGTGAGATGCATTACTACACCATCTGAGTTTTACTGGATGGATCAGTAGACCAGTGAGATTACTACACCATCTGATTTTACTGGCTGGATCAGTAGACCAGTGAGATGCATTACTACACCATCTGAGTTGTACTGGCTGGATCAGTAGACCAGTGAGATGCATTACTACACCATCTGAGTTTTACTGGCTGGATCAGTAGACCAGTGAGATTACTACACCATCTGAGTTTTACTGGCTGGATCAGTAGTCCAGTGAGATGCATTACTACACCATCTGAGTTTTACTGGCTGGATCAGTAGACCAATGAGATTACTACACCATCTGAGTTTTACTGGATGGATCAGTAGACCAGTGAGATTACTACACCATCTGAGTATTACTGGCTGAATCAGTAGACCAGTGAGATTACTACCCCATCTGAGTTTTACTGGCTGGATCAGTAAACCAGTGAGATGCATTACTACACCATCTGAGTTGTACTGGCTGGATCAGTAGACCAGTGAGATTACTACACCATCTGAGTTTTACTGGCTGGATCAGTAGACCAGTGAGATTACTACACCATCTGAGTTTTACTGGCTGGATCAGTAGACCAATGAGATGCATTACTACACCATCTGAGTTTTACTGGATGGATCAGTAGACCAGTGAGATTACTACCCCATCTGAGTTTTACTGGCTGGATCAGTAGACCAGTGAGATGCATTACTACACCATGTGAGTTTTACTGGATGGATCACTAGACAGTGAGATGCATTAGGACACCATCTGAGTTTTACTGGCTGGATCAGTAGACCAGTGAGATTACTACACCATCTGAGTTTTACTGGCTGGATCAGTAGACCAATGAGATGCATTACTACACCATCTGAGTTTTACTGGATGGATCAGTAGACCAGTGAGATTACTACACCATCTGAGTTTTACTGGCTGGATCAGTAGACCAGTGAGATGCATTACTAACCTTCTGAGTTGTACTGGCTGGATCAGTAGACCAGTGAGATTACTACACCATCTGAGTTTTACTGGCTGGATCAGTAGACAGTGAGATTACTACACCATCTGAGTTTTACTGGCTGGATCAGTAGACCAGTGAGCTGCATTACTACACCATCTGAGTTTTACTGGCTGGATCAGTAGACCAGTGAGATTACTACACCATCTGAGTTTTACTGGCTGGATCAGTAGACCAGTGAGCTGCATTACTACACCATCTGAGTTTTACTGGCTGGATCAGTAGACCAGTGAGATTACTACACCATCTGAGTTTTACTGGCTGGATCAGTAGACCAGTGAGATTACTACACCATCTGAGTTTTACTGGCTGGATCAGTAGACCAGTGAGATTACTACACCATCTGAGTTTTACTGGCTGGATCAGTAGACCAATGAGATGCATTACTACACCATCTGAGTTTTACTGGCTGGATCAGTAGACCAGTGAGATGCATTACTACACCATCTGAGTTGTACTGGCTGGATCAGTAGACCAGTGAGATTACTACACCATCTGAGTTTTACTGGCTGGATCAGTAGACCAGTGAGATTACTACACCATCTGAGTTTACTGGCTGGATCAGTAGACCAATGAGATGCATTACTACACCATCTGAGTTTTACTGGATGGATCAGTAGACCAGTGAGATTACCACCCCATCTGAGTTTTTACTGGCTGGATCAGTAGACCAGTGAGATGCATTACTACACCATCTGAGTTTTACTGGCTGGATCAGTAGACCAGTGAGATGCATTACTACACCATCTGAGTTTTACTGGATGGATCAGTAGACCAGTAAGATTTAATACCCCATCTGAGTTTACTGGCTGGATCAGTAGACCAGTGAGATGCATTACTACACCATCTGAGTTTTACTGGATGGATCAGTAGACCAGTGAGATTACTACACCATCTGAGTTTTACTGGCTGGATCAGTAGACCAGTGAGATGCATTACTACACCATCTGAGTTGTACTGGCTGGATCAGTAGACCAGTGAGATGCATTACTACACCATCTGAGTTTTACTGGCTGATCAGTAGACCAGTGAGATTACTAAACCATCTGAGTTTTACTGGCTGGATTCAGTAGTCCAGTGAGATGCATTACTACACCATCTGAGTTTTACTGGCTGGATCAGTAGACAAATGAGATTACTACACCATCTGAGTTTTTACTGGATGGATCAGTAGACCAGTGAGATTACTACACCATCTGAGTTTTACTGGCTGAATCAGTAGACCAGTGAGATTACTACCCCATCTGAGTTTTACTGGCTGGATCAGTAAACCAGTGAGATGCATTACTACACCATCTGAGTTGTACTGGCTGGATCAGTAGACCAGTGAGATTACTACACCATCTGAGTTTTACTGGCTGGATCAGTAGACCAGTGAGATTACTACACCACCTGAGTTTTACTGGCTGGATCAGTAGACCAATGAGATGCATTACTACACCATCTGAGTTTTACTGGATGGATCAGTAGACCAGTGAGATTACTACCACATCTGAGTTTTACTGGCTGGATCAGTAGACCAGTGAGATGCATTACTACACCATCTGAGTTTTACTGGATGGATCACTAGACCAGTGAGATGCATTAGGACACCATCAGAGTTTTACTGGCTGGATCAGTAGACCAGTGAGATGCATTACTACACCATCTGAGTTTTACTGGATGGATCAGTAGACCAGTGAGATTACTACACCATCTGAGTTTTACTGGCTGGATCAGTAGACCAGTGAGATGCATTACTACACCTTCTGAGTTGTACTGGCTGGATCAGTAGACCAGTGAGATTACTACACCATCTGAGTTTTACTGGCTGGATCAGTAGACCAGTGAGATTACTACACCATCTGAGTTTTACTGGCTGGATCAGTAGACCAGTGAGCTGCATTACTACACCATCTGAGTTTTACTGGCTGGATCAGTAGACCAGTGAGCTGCATACTACACCATCTGAGTTTTACTGGCTGGATCAGTAGACCAGTGAGATTACTACACCATCTGAGTTTTACTGGCTGGATCAGTAGACCAATGAGATGCATTACTACACCATCTGAGTTTTACTGGCTGGATCAGTAGACCAGTGAGATGCATTACTACACCATCTGAGTTGTACTGGCTGGATCAGTAGACCAGTGAGATTACTACACCATCTGAGTTTTACTGGCTGGATCAGTAGACCAGTGAGATTACTACACCATCTGAGTTTTACTGGCTGGATCAGTAGACCAGTGAGATTACTACACCACCTGAGTTTTACTGGCTGGATCAGTAGACCAATGAGATGCATTACTACACCATCTGAGTTTTACTGGATGGATCAGTAGACCAGTGAGATTACTACCACATCTGAGTTTTACTGGCTGGATCAGTTAGACCCAGTGAGATGCATTACTACACCATCTGAGTTTTACTGGATGGATCACTAGACCAGTGAGATGCATTAGGACACCATCAGAGTTTTACTGGCTGGATCAGTAGACCAGTGAGATGCATTACTACACCATCTGAGTTTTACTGGATGGATCAGTAGACCAGTGAGATTACTACACCATCTGAGTTTTACTGGCTGGATCAGTAGACCAGTGAGATGCATTACTACACCTTCTGAGTTGTACTGGCTGGATCAGTAGACCAGTGAGATTACTACACCATCTGAGTTTTACTGGCTGGATCAGTAGACCAGTGAGATTACTACACCATCTGAGTTTTACTGGCTGGATCAGTAGACCAGTGAGCTGCATTACTACACCATCTGAGTTTTACTGGCTGGATCAGTAGACCAGTGAGATTACTACACCATCTGAGTTTTACTGGCTGGATAAGTAGACCAGTGAGATTACTACACCATCTGAGTTTTTACTGGCTGGATCAGTAGACCAATGAGATGCATTACTACACCATCTGAGTTTTACTGGCTGGATCAGTAGACCAGTGAGATGCATTACTACACCATCTGAGTTGTACTGGCTGGATCAGTAGACCAGTGAGATTACTACACCATCTGAGTTTTACTGGCTGGATCAGTAGACCAGTGAGATTACTACACCATCTGAGTTTTACTGGCTGGATCAGTAGACCAGTGAGATTACTACACCATCTGAGTTTTACTGGCTGGATCAGTAGACCAGTGAGATGCATTACTACACCATCTGAGTTGTACTGGCTGGATCAGTAGACCAGTGAGATTACTACACCATCTGAGTTTTACTGGCTGGATCAGTAGACCAGTGAGATTACTACACCATCTGAGTTTTACTGGCTGGATCAGTAGACCGATGAGATGCATTACAACACCATCTGAGTTTTACTGGATGGATCAGTAGACCAGTGAGATGCATTACTAAACCATCTGAGTTGTACTGGATGGATCAGTAGACCAGTGAGATTACTACACCATCTGAGTTTTACTGGCTGAATCAGTAGACCAGTGAGATTACTACACCATCTGAGTTTTACTGGATGGATCAGTAGACCAGTGAGATGCATTACTACACCATCTGAGTTGTACTGGCTGGATCAGTAGACCAGTGAGACGCATTACTACACCAGAGAGATGCATTACTACACCAGTGAGATGCATTACTATACCAGTGAGATGCATTACTACACCATCTGAGTTTTACTGGCTGGATCAGTAGACCAGTGAGATGCATTACTACACCATCTGAGTTTTACTGGCTGGATCAGTAGACCAGTGAGATGCATTACTACACCATCTGAGTTGTACTGGCTGGATAAGTAGACCAGTGAGATGCATTACTACACCATCTGAGTTTTACTAGCTGGATCAGTAGACCAGTGAGATGCATTACTACACCATCTGAGTTTTACTGGCTGGATCAGAAGACCAGTGAGATGCATTACTACACCATCTGAGTTGTACTGGCTGGATCAGTAGACAAGTGAGATGCATTACTACAACCGGGAGAGATGCATTACTACACCATTGAGATGCATTACTATACCAGTGAGGTACATTACTACACCAGTGAGATGCATTACCACACCAGTGAGATGCATTACTACACCAGTGAGATTCATTACTACACCAGTGAGATGCATTACTACACCAGAGAGATGCATTACTAGACCAGTGAGATGCATTACTACACCAGTGAGATGCATTACTATACCAGTGAGATGCATTACTACACCAGTTGAGAGCATTACTCACCAGTAGATGCTTACCACCAGTGAGAATCATTACTACCACCAGTGAAAGATGGCATATACACCATCTGAGTTTTACTGGATGGAGCAGTAGACCAGTGAGATAGCTACCCATCTGAGTTTTACTGCTGATCAGTAGACCAGTGAGGATGCATTACTACACCATCTGAGTTTTACCTGCTGGATCAGTAGACCGTGAGATTACTACACCATCTGAGTTTTACTGGCTGCGGATCAGTAGACCAGTGAGCTGCATTACTACCCATCTGAGTTTACTGGCTGGATCAGTAGGACCAGTGAGATACACTAAAATACACCATCTGAGTTTTACTGGCTGGATCAGATAGACCAATGCAGAGCATTACCTACCACCATCTGGACTGGCTGGATAAATAGACCAGTGAGATTACTACACCATCTGAGTTTTACTGGCTGGATCAGTAGACCAGTGAGATTACTACACCATCTGAGTTTTACTGTGGTGGATCAGTAGACCAGTGAGATTACTACACCATCGAGTTTTACTGGCTGGATCAGTAGACCAGTGAGATTACTACACCATCTGAGTTTTACTGGCTGGATCAGTAGACCAATGAGATGCATTACTACACCATCTGAGTTTTACTGCTGGATCAGTAGACCAGTGAGATGCATTACTACACCATCTGAGTTGTACTGGCTGGATCAGTAGACCAGTGAGATTACTACACCATCTGAGTTTTACTGGCTGGATCAGTAGACCAGTGAGATTACTACACCATCTGAGTTTTACTGGATGGATCAGTAGACCGATGAGATGCATACAACACCATCTGAGTTTTACTGGATGGATCAGTAGACCAGTGAGATGCATTACTAAACCATCTGAGTTGTACTGGATGGATCAGTAGACCAGTGAGATTACTACACCATCTGAGTTTTACTGGCTGAATCAGTAGACCAGTGAGATTACTACACCATCTGAGTTTTACTGGATGGATCAGTAGACCAGTGAGATGCATTACTACACCATCTGAGTTGTACTGGCTGGATCAGTAGACCAGTGAGACGCATTACTACACCAGAGAGATGCATTACTACACCAGTGAGATGCATTACTATACCAGTGAGATGCATTACTACACCATCTGAGTTGTACTGGCTGAATAAGTAGACCAGTGAGATGCATTACTACACCATCTGAGTTTTACTAGCTGGATCAGTAGACCAGTGAGATGCATTACTACACCAGAGAGATGCATTACTACACCATTGAGATGCATTACTATACCAGTGAGGTACATTACTACACCAGTGAGATGCATTACCACACCAGTGAGATGCATTACTACACCAGTGAGATTCATTACTACACCAGTGAGATGCATTACTACACCAGAGAGATGCATTACTAGACCAGTGAGATGCATTACTACACCAGTGAGATGCATTACTATACCAGTGAGATGCATTACTACACCAGTGAGATGCATTACTACACCAGTGAGATGCATTACTACACCAGTGAGTATCATTACTACACCAGTGAGATTACTACCCCATCTGAGTTTTACTGGCTGGATCAGTAGACCAGTGAGATGCATTACTATACCATCTGAGTTTTACTGGATGGATCAGTAGACCAGTGAGATTACTACACCATCTGAGTTTTACTGGCTGGATCAGTAGACCAGTGAGATGCATTACTACACCATCTGAGTTTTACTGGCTGGATCAGTAGACCAGTGAGATTACTACACCATCTGAGTTTTACTGGCTGGATCAGTAGACCAGTGAGATTACTACACCATCTGAGTTTTACTGGCTGGATCAGTAGACCAATGAGATGCATTACTACACCATCTGAGTTTTACTGGCTGGATCAGTAGACCAGTGAGATGCATTACTACACCATCTGAGTTGTACTGGCTGGATCAGTAGACCAGTAAGATGCATTACTACACCATCTGAGTTTTACTGGCTGGATCAGTAGACCAGTGAGATTACTACACCATCTGAGTTTTACTGGCTGGATCAGTAGACCAATGAGATGCATTACTACACCATCTGAGTTTTACTGGCTGGATCAGTAGACCAGTGAGATGCATTACTACACCATCTGAGTTGTACTGGCTGGATCAGTAGACCAGTGAGATTACTACACCATCTGAGTTTTACTGGCTGGATCAGTAGACCAGTGAGATTACTACCCCATCTGAGTTTTACTGGCTGGATCAGTAGACCAATGAGATGCATTACTACACCATCTGAGTTTTACTGGATGGATCAGTAGACCAGTGAGATTACTACCCCATCTGAGTTTTACTGGCTGGATCAGTAGACCAGTGAGATGCATTACTACACCATCTGAGTTTTACTGGCTGGATCAGTAGACCAGTGAGATGCATTACTACACCATCTGAGTTTTACTGGCTGGATCAGTAGACCAGTGAGATGCATTACTACACCATCTACACCATCTGAGTTGTACTGGCTGGATCAGTAGACAAGTGAGATGCATTACTACACCAGAGAGATGCATTACTACACCATTGAGATGCATTACTATACCAGTGAGATGCATTACTATACCAGTGAGGTACATTACTACACCAGTGGGATGCATTACTACACCAGAGAGATGCATTACTATACCAGTGAGATGCATTACTACACCAGTGAGATGCATTACTACACCAGTGAGATGCATTACTATACCAGTGAGATGCATTACTACACCAGTGAGATGCATTACTATACCAGTGAGATGCATTACTATACCAGTGAGATGCATTACTATACCAGTGAGATGCATTACTATACCAGTGAGATGCATTACTACACCTGTGAGATGCATTACTACACCAGTGAGATACACCATGTTGTTGGTGAACAATGTAAACTTTAGTTTCTGGAATGGAAGGACGCATATTTCAACTATTCTTTCTCAAATACAGCTGTGGAAGTAGTTTTGTGGTTGTTGCCAGTAGTGGTCAGTAGCTGTGGTCAGTAGCAGTGGTCAGTTGTGGTCAGTAGTTGTGTGGTTGTGGTCAGTAGCAGTGGTCAGTTGTGGTCAGTAGTTGTGTGGTTGTGGTCAGTAGCAGTGGTCAGTTGTGGTCAGTAGTTGTGTGGTTGTGGTCAGTAGCAGTGGTCAGTTGTGGTCAGTAGTTGTGTGGTTGTGGTCAGTTTCTAGAATATAAGGAAGCATATTACAGTTCTGCATGGAAGCTGTGGAAGCATCAAGGCTGAAGCGACGCCCACCTCTCCAAGCCACAAGTGGATCATCTATTTGTCACTAATTATCACTTCGCTGGGTTTGGCCGGCTGGGATGTCCAATCATGCTCTAGCAACTCCTTATCTTCTTGATGCACCCATTCCGTTAGCGGGATAATTTTCGTCAACATCCGCTTAATTGCAGAGCGCCAAAATCAAATTAAATTACTAAAAATATTTAATTTTCATGAAATCACAAGTGCAATATAGCAAAACACACCTTAGCTTGTTGTTAATCCACCTGGCGTGTCAGATTTCAGAAAAGCTTTTCGGCGCAAGCATACCAAGCATTTATATAAGGACATCTCTCTCAGTAGACAAAACATTACAAACAGCTAGCAGCCAAGTAGATTGGTCACGAAAGTCAGAAAAGCAATAAAATGAATCGCTTACCTTTGATGACCGTTGGATGTTTGTGCTCACGAGACTCCCAGTTACACAATAAATGTTCCTTTTGTTCCATGAAGGTGATTTTTATAATCAAAATACCTCCATTTGGTTGGCGCGTTATGTTCAGAAATCCACAGGCTCGAGCGGTCATGACATCGCAGACGAAAATTCCAAATAGTATTCGTAATGTTCGTAGAAACATATCAATTTTTTTTTTATAATCAATCCTCAGGTTGTTTTTACAATATATAATCGATAATATTTAAACCGGGACTGTAGCTTCTTCAATAGGAGAGAGAAAATGCTTGCTCCAAGCTGTTGCGCATGCTGTGATCTTTCTCGCTCATTTTTCAAAATAAAAGCCTGAAACTATGTCTAAAGACTGTTCACACCATTGGGAAGCCATAGGAAAAGAGAGCTTTCGGGAAAAACAGCACTTCCGGGTGGATTTTCCTCAGGTTTCCGCCTGCAATATCAGTTCTGTTATACTCACAGACAATATTTTTACAGTTTTGGAAACTTTAGAGTGTTCTCTATCCTATTCTGACAATTATATGCATATTCTAGAATCTGGGCCTGAGAAATAGGCAGTTTCATTTGGATACGTTTTTCATCCAAACATCAAAATACTGCCCCCTACACTCAAGAGGTTATCGGTTGGGCGCATGCCCACTGACTTCAGTCTCCAGCTGTACGATGCTTCCTACAACACATTGGTGTGTCTGGTTTATGGGTTAAGCAAGCAGTGCAGCGTGGTTGGGTTGTGTTTTGGAGGATGCATGGCTCTCGCCCTTTGCCTCTCCTGAGTCCAGCGATGGGACAAAACCAATTGGATATCATCAAATATTTATCAATGTAAATATACTAATTTTTACATTTTCACCCATGTGTTTATCAAGTTCACATTCTGTATATCGATGGGGATTAAATGCACTGACACGGCAACTACAGGAGAGAGAAGAAAACTGAGATAACTACTATAAGTGTTCCCTTCAACATTGTTGATAGTCATTTAAACAAAGTTGCCAGTCAGAAAGACACAAAAAAAACATGTCTAAATCAATCACGCAACTTTAGATCTTCCCCTAAATAAATACATATTGGTTCATTCTAGAGCAAAATATTTTGATTTTCACAACGGGTGGTATTATTTCGATATAAAACATTTCCGCCTTGTGTTTCTTATTGTAGAGATCATCAGTCATGGATAAGTAATGCCATGCGTTTTGGGTAAAAGCCATGGTGAAAGTTTACTGGGGATTGCACGCCCAATTTTTCCGTTTTTGATTTGTTAAAAAGGTTTGAAATATCCAATAAATGTCGTTCCACTTCATGATTGTGTCCCACTTGTTGTTGATTCTTCACAAAAAAAATACAGTTTTATATCTTTATGTTTGAAGCCTGAAATGTGGCAAAAGTTCGCAAAGTTCAAGGGGGCCGAATACTTTCGCAAGGCACTGTAGTTACAAATTCTCTTTGGGGCAATACCTTAAAAAGAGCTGGTTGGATAGAGAGACTTTTCATGCTACTTTATTAAATTATGCTCATATGTACGTACAGTACCAGTCAAAAGTTTGGACACACCTACTCATTCAAGGTGTTTTCTTTATTTTTACTATTTTCTACATTGTAGAATAATAGTGAAGACATCAAAACTATGAAATACAAAATATTGAATCATGTGGTAACCCAAAAAGTGTTCAAAAATATATTTTAGATTTTAGATTCTTCGAAGTAGCCACCCTTTGCCTTGATGACCGCTTCGCACACTTGGCATTCTCTCAACCAGTTTCACCTGGAATGCTTTTCCAACAGTCTTGAAGGAGTTTCCAAATATGCTGAGCACGTGTTGGCTGCTTTTCTTCACTCTGCGGTCCAACTCATCCCAAACCATCTCAAATGGATTAAGGTCAGGTGATTGTGGATGCCAGGTCATCTGATGCAGCACGCAAAACATATGATAGTTCCACTAAGTGCAAACCAGAATGGTGTTGTAGCCATGCTGGTTAAGTGTGCGTTGAATTCTAAATAAATCACAGACAGTGTCACCAGAAAATCACCCCGACACCATCGCACCTCCTCCTCCATGCTTCACATTGGGAACCACACCTGCGGAGATCCTCTGTTCACCTACTCTGTGTCTCACAAAGAAATAGCGGTTGGAACCAAAAATCTCAAATTTGGACTCATCAGACTAAAGGACAGATTTCCAACGATCTAATGTCTATTGCTCATGTTTCTTGGCCCAAGAAAGTCTCTTCTTCATATTGGTGTCCTTTGGTAGTGGTTTCTTTGCAACGATTCACGCTGTGTTTTCTGAACAACTGATGTTGAGATGTGTCCATTACTTAAACTGTGAAGCATTTCTTTGGCCTCCAATTTCTGAGGTTGGTGATTAACGTATCCTCTGCAGCATTTGTAACTCTGGGTCTTCTTTTCCTGTGGCAGTCCTCATGAGATCCAGTTTCACCATAATGCTTTATGCTTTTTTTGACTGCACTTGAAGAATCTTTAAAAGTTCTTGAAATGTTCCTAATTGACTGACCTTCATGTCTTAAAGAAATGATGGACTGTCATTACTCTTTGCTTATTTGAGCTGTTCTTGACATAATATGGACTTTTACCAAATAGGGCTATTGGCTCAAATAGCTCAAATGCACTTAGAAGGAAATACATTCCACAAACTGTCTTTTGAAAAGGGACACGTGTTAATTGAAATGCGTTCCAGGTGACTACCTCATGAAGCTGGTTTAGAGAATGCCAAGAGTGTGCAAAGCTGTCATCAAGGCAAAGAGTGGCTACTTTGAAGAATCTCAAATACATTTGAAGTTGATTAACACTTTTTTGGTTACTATGTTTTTAATCTTAGATTTATTTAACTAGGCAAGTCAGGTAAGAACAAATTCTTATTTACAATGACGGCCTAGGAACAGTGAGTTAACTGCCTTGTTCAGAGCAACAGTTTTTTACCTTGTCAGCTAAAGGATTTGATCGAGCAACCTTTATGGTTACAAGTCCAACGCTCATATTGGACACACCTTAGGGTGGCAAGACACACCCTGGGGCAGCAGGTAGCCTAGTGGTTGGAGTGTTGGAGTGTTGGACTTGTAACTGAAAGGTTGCAAGATCAAATCCCCGAGCTGACAAGGTAACAATCTGTCATTCAGTCAATAATGTATGGATTTGGTAATAGGGTGTCATTTGGGAGAGTTTTACATCCTGTAGGTAATAGGGTGTCATTAGGGAGAGTTCTACATCCTGTAGGGAATTAGGGTGTCATTTGGGGGAGTACTACATCCTGTAGGTAATAGGGTGTCATTTGGGGGAGTTCTACATCCTGTAGGGAATAGGGTGTCATTAGGGAGAGTACTACATCCTGTAGGTAATAAGGTGTCATTTGGGGGAGTACTACAGCATAGGAGCTTCACTATAAACAATCACATATTGAATCAGGAAACATCCGTTAGTGGCACTGTGTCAACAACAGAGAAAACAATGTAAGTACTTGTTGATGGAAAACCTCCAAATACTGTTGAACTCATTATAACCACGCCATGTGTTTAATCAGCAGTGAACAGAACTACATCCAACAGTGAACAGAACTACAACCTACAGTGAACAGAACTACATCCAACAGTCAACAGAACTACATCCAACAGTCAACAGAACTACATCCAACAGTCAACAGAACTACATCCAACAGTCAACAGAACTACATCCAACAGTCAACAGAACTACAACCTACAGTGAACTGAACTACATCCAACAGTCAACAGAACTACATCCAACAGTCAACAGAACTACATCCAACAGTCAACAGAACTACATCCAACAGTCAACAGAACTACATCCAACAGTCAACAGAACAACAGCCGACAGTGAACATAACTACAGCCTACAGTGAATTGAACTACAGCCTTAATTGAACATAACTACAGCCTACAGTGAACAGAACTACAGTCTACAATGAACTGAACCACAGCCTACAGCCAACAGAACTACAGCCTGCAGCCAAGATAACTACATCCTACAGTGAACAGAAATACAACCTACAGAATGTTACATTGGTCAATTAGGAGCAATATGGCCATAGAATAGGGATAGAAGATAATTTACCAGCTTCAACGATGTTGTCGTTCCCTGCGTACCCACCTCCTCCATCTGTCTGTCTGTCTTGTCTGTCTGTCTGTCTGTCTGTCTGTCTGTCTGTCTGTCACACTGTCTGTCTGTCTGTCTGTCTGTCTGTCTGTCTGTCTGTCTGTCTGTCTGTCTGTCTGTCTGTCTGTCTGTCTGTCTGTCTGTCTGTCTGTCTGTCTGTCTGTCTGTCTGTCTGTCTGTCTGTCTGTCTGTCTGTCTGTCTGTCTGTCTGTCTGTCTGTCTGTCTGTCTGTCTGTCTGTCTGTCTGTCTGTCTGTCTGTCTGTCTGTCACACTCTGTCTGTCACATTCTGTCTGTCTGTCTGTCTGTCTGTCTGTCTGTCTGTCTGTCTGTCTGTCTGTCTGTCTGTCTGTCTGTCTGTCTGTCTGTCTGTCTGTCTGTCTGTCTGTCTGTCTGTCTGTCTGTCACACTCTGTCTGTCACACTCTGTCTGTCACACTCTGTCTGTCACATTCTGTCTGTCTGTCTGTCTGTCTGTCTGTCTGTCTGTCTGTCTGTCTGTCTGTCTGTCTGTCTGTCTGTCTGTCTGTCTGTCTGTCTGTCTGTCTGTCTGTCTGTCTGTCTGTCTGTCTGTCTGTCTGTCTGTCTGTCTGTCTGTCTGTCTGTCACACTCTGTCTGTCACACTCTGTCTGTCACACTCTGTCTGTCACATTCTGTCTGTCTGTCTGTCTGTCTGTCTGTCTGTCTGTCTGTCTGTCTGTCTGTCTGTCTGTCTGTCTGTCTGTCTGTCTGTCTGTCTGTCTGTCTGTCTGTCTGTCTGTCTGTCTGTCACACTCTGTCTGTCACACTCTGTCTGTCACATTCTGTCTGTCTGTCTGTCTGTCTGTCTGTCTGTCTGTCTGTCTGTCTGTCTGTCTGTCTGTCTGTCTGTCTGTCTGTCTGTCTGTCTGTCTCTCTGTCTGTCTGTCTCTCTGTCTCTCTGTCTGTCTCTCTGTCTCTCTGTCTCTCTGTCTCTCTGTCTCTCTGTCTCTCTGTCTCTCTGTCTGTCTCTCTGTCTCACTCTTGTATTGGCAGAGGGAACGTTGTGTTCATCTGTCCCCCTAACACACTCAGAGCTCTGATGTTGGCTAGCTGGAACAGATGATTCTTTGTGGGGTTGAGCTACAGAACAAGACCATAACTGGTGTCTTAATTACAGTCTCAGATGTTTAGCTTGACAGAGAGGACACTGTCAAACCAGGTCCCTTCAGGAAAATGTCTGCATCATTATGGGAGCTGGTCAATAGTAATGCACTGTAATAGGCAACAGGTCCAAAGTATTTTATTTAACCTTTATTTAACCAGATATGTACAAGTTGAACCAATTCTCAGTTATAATAAGGACCTGACCAAGAGGCATAACATTACAACAGAGAACACATAGTCACATAATCAACGCTACAGATCCAAGTATATCTGACCAAATTATGAAAGAATTGTACTTTTAAATTCTGTGAAGTCAGTGTGAAAGAGGTGAAAGTATTATTGTTGTCTATCAACAATGACAAGCCACCGGGGTCTGACAATCTGGATGGAAAATTACTGAGGATAATAGCAGACAATATTGTGACTCCTATTTGCCACATCTTCAATTGAAGCCTACTAGAGAGTGTTTGCCCTCAGGTCCGGAGGGAAGCAAAAGTAATTCTGCTACCCAAGAATAGTAAAGCCCCCTTTACTGGCTCAAATAGCCGACCAATCAGCCTGTTACCAACCCTGTGTTTGACCAGATACAATGCCATTTTACAGTAAACAAACTGACAACTGGATTTCATCACAGCACTTACAAGCACAGCACTTACACAAATGACTGATGATTGGCTGAGAGAAATTGATGATATAATTATTGTGGGGGCTGTCTTGTTAGACTTCAGTGCAACTTTTGACGTTATTGATCATATACGTTTTTCTAGCAGCAGACTGTGTTATGTCTTTACACCCCCTGCTATAATGTGGATAAAGAGTTACCTGCCTAACAGAACACAGAGGGTGTTCTTTAATGGAAGCCTCTCCAACATAATCCAGGTAGAATCAGGAATTCCCCAGGGCAGCTGTTCAGGACCCTTGCTTTTTTCACTCTTTACTAATGACATTACACTGGCTTTGAGTAAGGCCAGTGTGTCTATGTATGCCGATTACTCAACACTATGCACGTCAGCTACTACCCCGACTGAAATGACTGCAACACTTAACAAAGAGCTAAAGTAAGATTCGGAATGGGTAGCAAGGAGTAAGTTACTCAAAAATATTTCCAAAACTAAAAGCATTGTATTTGGGACACATCATTCACGAAACCCTAATCCTCCACTATGTCTCGTAATGAATAATGTGGAAACTGAGCAAGTTGAGGAGACTAAACTGCTTGGAGTAACCCTGGATTGTAAATGGTCATGGTTAAAACATGTTGATACAACAGTAGCTAAGAGGGGGAGAAGTATGTCCATAAGGCGCTGCTCCACCTTCTTAACAACAGCACTGTCAGTCAACAAGGCAGGTCCTACAGGCCCTAGTTTCTACCTTCTTAACAACACTGTCAACAAGGCAGGTCCTACAGGCCCTAGTTTCTACCTTCTTAACAGCACTGTCAACAAGGCAGGTCCTACAGGCCTTAGTTTCTAACTTCTTAACAGCACTGTCAACAAGGTAGATCCTACAGGCCCTAGTTTCTAACTTCTTAACAACACTATCAACAAGGCAGGTCCTACAGGTCCTAGTTTCTACCTTCTTAACAACACTGTCAACAAGGCAGGTCCTACAGGCCCAAGTTTAGTCACACCTGGACCACTGTTCAGTCGTGTGGTTAGGTGCCACAAAAAAGGACTTAGGAAAATTGCAATTGTCTCAGAACAGGGCAGCACAGCTGGCCCTTGGTTGTACACAGAGAGCTAACATTAATGACATGCATGTCAATCTCTCATGGCTCAAAGTGGAGGAGAGATTGACTTCATCACTACTTGTTTTTGTAAGAGGTGTTGACAAGCTGAAGGTACTGAGCTGTCTGTCTAAACTACTGGCGCACAGCTCGGACACCCATGCATACCCCACAAGACATGCTACGAGAGGTCTCTTCACAGTCCCCAAGTCCAGAACAGACTATGGGAGGTACAGAGTACTACATAGAGCCATGACTACATGGAACTCTATTCCACAGTACTACATAGAGCCATGACTACATGGAACTCTATTCCACAGTACTACATAGGTTCATGACTACATGGAACTCTATTCCACAGTACTACATAGAGCCATGACTACATGGAACTCTATTCCACAGTACTACATAGAGCCATGACTACATGGAACTCTATTCCACAGTACTACATAGATTCATGACTACATGGAACTCTATTCCACAGTCCTACATAGAGACATGACTACATGGAACTCTATTCCACAGTACCACATAGAGCCATGACTACATGGAACTCTATTCCACAGTACTACATAGAGCCATGACTACATGGAACTCTATTCCACAGTACTACATAGAGCCATGACTACATGGAACTCTATTCCACAGTACTACATAGAGCCATGACTACATGGAACTCTATTCCACAGTACTACATAGAGCCATGACTACATGGAACTCTATTCCACAGTACCACATAGAGCCATGACTACATGGAACTCTATTCCACAGTACTACATAGAGCCATGACTACATGGAACTCTATTCCACAGTACTACATAGAGCCATGACTACATGGAACTCTATTCCACAGTACTACATAGAGCCATGACTACATGGAACTCTATTCCACAGTACTACATAGATTCATGACTACATGGAACTCTATTCCACAGTACTACATAGAGCCATGACTACATGGAACTCTATTCCACAGTACTACATAAATTCATGACTACATGGACCTCTATTCCACAGTACTACATAGAGCCATGACTACATGGAACTCTATTCCACAGTACTACATAGATTCATGACTACATGAAACTCTATTCCACAGTACTACATAGAGCCATGACTACATGGAACTATATTCCACAGTACTACATAGAGCCATGACTACATGGAACTCTATTCCACAGTACTACATAGAGCCATGACTACATGGAACTCTAATCCACAGTACTACATAGAGACATGACTACATGGAACTCTATTCCACAGTACTACATAGAGCCATGACTACATGGAACTCTATTCCACAGTACTACATAGAGACATGACTACATGGAACTCTATTCCACAGTACTACATAGAGCCATGACTACATGGAACTCTATTCCACAGTACTACATAGAGCCATGACTACATGGAACTCTATTCCACAGTACTACGTAGAGCCATGACTACATGGAACTCTAATCCACAGTACTACATAGAGACATGACTACATGGAACTCTATTCCACAGTACTACATAGAGCCATGACTACATGGAACTCTATTCCACAGTACTACATAGAGACATGACTACATGGAACTCTATTCCACAGTACTACATAGAGCCATGACTACATGGAACTCTATTCCACAGTACTACATAAAGCCATGACTACATGGAACTCTATTCCACAGTACTACATAGAGCCATGACTACATGGAACTCTATTCCACAGTACTACATAGAGCCATGACTACATGGAACTCTATTCCACAGTACTACATAGAGCCATGACTACATGGAACTCTATTCCACAGTACTACATAGAGCCATGACTACATGGAACTCTATTCCACAGTACTACATAGAGCCATGACTACATGGAACTCTATTCCACAGTACCACATAGAGCCATGACTACATGGAACTCTATTCCACAGTACTACATAGAGCCATGACTACATGGAACTCTATTCCACAGTACTACATAGAGCCATGACTACATGGAACTCTATTCCACAGTACTACATAGAGCCATGACTACATGGAACTCTATTCCACAGTACTACATAGAGCCATGACTACATGGAACTCTATTCCACATAAAGTAACTGATGCCAGCTACTCTTCCTTGGGTTTATTATGGATCCCCATTAGTTCCTGTAGATGCTGCCTTGACAGGAACTAATGGGGATCCATAATAAATCACATACAAATGCAAAGAGTGGTGCGTTGGTCATATCACTGAGGAAGACAAGTCAGTAAAAAATACATGTTACACCCTATTTTGTGATAATTGCGTAGTTGGCTTTTTAACCCATTAGTTCAAATGCAACCGTGGTATACAATAAGGTTGAGACAACAAAAAGACAAATCAACTACACATACGTTTGTTTCATCACAAAACTGGAGAGGAACATCTGTCCGGTGAAGTCCACAAAGCAAATATTGCATTAACAAACATTTACATGACCTGCTGCATGGTTAAGCAAGTTAATGTTTTCGACAGTTTACTAAACAACTACTGAGTTTCCGCAAGTGAGCACAAAGACAACTTCTTCCTCTATTCCAGCACCATTTCAACTTAAACATTTAAAAATCATCAAATCAACAAACCTATATTAAGTGCATTCAGAAAGTATTCAGACCCCTTGACTTTTTCCACATTTTGTTATGTAATAGACTAATTCTAAAATGGATTAAATTGATTATATTTCTCATCAATATACATACAATGACCCATAATTACAAAGGAAAACAAGTTTTCAGAAATTTGATTTATAAAAACAAATTAGATGAATTCCTTATTTACATAAGTATTCAGACCCTTTGCTATGAGACTATAAATTGAGCTCAGGCGCATCCTGTTTCCATTGATCATCCTTGAGATGTTTCTACAACATGATTGGAGTCCACCTGTGGTAAATTCAAATGATTGGACATGATTTGAAAAGGTACACACCTGTCTATTTAAGGTACACACCTGTCTATATAAGGTACACACCTGTCTATATAAGGTACACACCTGTCTAAATAAGGTACACACCTGTCTAAATAAGGTGCACACCTGTCTAAATAAGGTACACACCTGTCTAAATAAGGTACACACCTGTCTAAATAAGGTACCCACCTGTCTAAATAAGGTTCACACCTGTCTAAATAAGGTACACAAACGATATAAGGTTCACATCTTTCAAAATAAGGTACACACCTGTCTAAATAAGGTACACACCTGTCTAAATAAGGTACCCACCTGTCTAAATAAGGTTCACACCTGTCTAAATAAGGTACACAAACGATATAAGGTTTACATCTTTCAAAATAAGGTACACACCTGTCTAAATAAGGTACACACCTGTCTAAATAAGGTACACACCTGTCTAAATAAGGTACACACCTGTCTATATAAGGTTCACATCTTTCTAAATAAGGTACACACCTGTCTAAATAAGGTACACACCTGTCTATATAAGGTACACACCTGTCTATATAAGGTACACACCTGTCTATATAAGGTTCACATCTTTCTAAATAAGGTACACACCTGTCTATACAGTGCATGTCAGAGGAAAAACAAAGCCATGAGGTCAAAGGAATTGTCCGTAGAGAGCCAAAACAGGATTGTGTCGAGGCACAGATCTAGAAGGGTAAACACAATTCCCCAAATACAGGTGTGCCAAGCTTGCAATGACGTTTTGCAAAGGAAGTGATTTGATTGGTCTGGAGCCAAACCCAAACGGGCCTCTCTTGAAAGGCGTTTTGATGTGCAGGGGACAACCCACAGTTGAGCTCAGCTCAACGCTGATGGTGTAATTATTTTATACTTTTTTTATTAAAGGGAGGCCAAATGCTTGTTGGCATCAGTCAATCAAACGCTACGGTGGCAACATGTCATACTATGTTGGTCCAGACAGCATCAGATACATGAGCTACACATACCGAGACAGAGGGGGCGCTGTTTCGCTGTCCAGACAGCATCAGATACATGAGCTGCACATACCCGAGACAGAGGGGGCGCTGTTTCCCTGTCCAGACAGCATCAGATACATGAGCTACACAAACCGAGACAGAGGGGGCGCTGTTTCCCTGTCCAGACAGCATCAGATACATGAGCTACACAAACTGAGACAGTGGAGTGCTGTTTCCCTGTCCAGACAGCATCAGATACATGAGCTACACAAACTGAGACAGTGGAGTGCTGTTTCCCTGTCCAGACAGCATCAGATACATGAGCTACACAAACTGAGACAGTGGAGTGCTGTTTCCCTGTCCAGACAGCATCAGATACATGAGCTACACATACTGAGACAGAGGGGGCGCTGTTTCCCTGTCCAGACAGCATCAGATACATGAGCTACACAAACTGAGACAGTGGAGTGCTGTTTCCCTGTCCAGACAGCATCAGATACATGAGCTACACAAACTGAGACAGTGGAGTGCTGTTTCACACAGGCGATTTCTCTGGTGAGATCCGGTGAGATTCAGCCACTTGCAAATTGGGTTAGAGCAGAAATACCAAGGGAACATAGCAGACTTAATGATTATCAGGTACATTACTCAGATAGCAGTAGACTTAATGATAAGCAGGTACATTACTCAGGTTGTTAGGTTAGATTACTCGTTGGTTATTACTGCATTGTCGAAACTAGAAGTACAAGCAGTTCGCTACAATCGCATTAACATCTGCTAACCATGTGTATGTGACAAATAACATTTGATTTGATTTGAGATAGCAGTAGACTTAATGATAAGCAGGTACATTACTCAGAAGGAGTGTGGTGGAATGAATGTGTTAAGTTTGAAGGTCTTTTTCAGTCTTGGTGGCAGAAAACTGGAATGAATGAAAAGTGGAAGTGTTGGTTTTGGAATGACTAGTGCAATATACAGCCTCTACCAGACTGCAGGTTGGGAGTGGAGACATTGAGGAGTGAGCTGAGATAGAGAGGGAACTGGGAAGTCAATTGGTAAATCATTCGTTCTGGCGTTCTGTGTGTAAGGAAAGCCAGTTGACCAGGTGTAAAGGTCACAGTTCACCAGGTTGTAAAGGTCACAGTGATGAGTGTTGAAGGGGGCACTGCTAACAAAGTAGATGGCAGTGTGGTAAGTTACATTTCCCTCACTAACTTTAAACATCAGCTATCTGAGCAGCTAACCGATCGCTGCAGCTGTACATAGTCCATCTGTAAATAGCCCATCCAATCTACCTACCTCATCCCCATATTGTTTTTATTTACTTTTCTGCTCTTTTGCACACCAGTATCTCTACTTACACACCATAATCTGCTCATCATCATCTGCTCATTTATCACTCCAGTGTTAATCTACTAAATTGTAATGACTTTGCTACTGTGACCTATTTATTGCCTTACCACCTCATTCCATTTATACACACAGTACATAGACTTTCTTTTTTTTCTATTGTGTTATTGACTGTATGTTTGTTTTACTCCATGCTATGCTTTATCTTGGCCAGGTCGCAGTTGTAAATGAGATCTTGTTCTCAACTAGCCTACCTGGTTAAAAAAAATTTAAACATCTAATTTATTAAAGGAGGTTTTGGGGGTAAGCCTTTAAACTACACGGTCAATAAGTGCTCTATAAAAGCTAAATGAATAATGTTTTGAGAATTGCAGAGTGATGAATAATGATAAAGATGTGTCCCTGGCCTACAGAGAGTGAAAGATAAAGATTTGGCCTAGTCCCAGAGAGAGGGGAATGAGGGGAATGATACAGATGTGACCCAGTCCCAGAGAGAGGGGAATGATAAAGATGTGTCCCAGTCCTACAGAGAGTGAATGATAAAGATTTGGCCCAGTCCCACAGAGAGTGAATGATACAGATTTGTCCCAGTCCCAGAGAGAGGGGAATGATAAAGATTTGGCCCAGTCCCAGAGAGAGGGGAATGATAAAGATGTGTCCCAGTCCTACAGAGAGTGAATGATAAAGATTTGGCCCAGTCCCACAGAGAGTGAATGATACAGATTTGGCCCAGTCCCAGAGAGAGGGGAATGATAAAGATTTTGCCCAGTCCCAGAGAGAGGGGAATGATATAGATGTGTCCCAGTCCCACAGAGAGGGGAATGATAAAGATTTGGCCCAGTCCCAGAGAGAGGGGAATGAGGGGAATGATAAAGATTTGGCCCAGTCCCAGAGAGAGGGGAATGAGGGGAATGATAAAGATTTGGCCCAGTCCCAGAGAGAGGGGAATGATACAGATGTGTCCCAGTCCCAGAGAGAGGGGAATGATAAAGATTTGGCCCAGTCACAGAGAGAGGGGAATGATAAAGATTTGGCCCAGTCACAGAGAGAGGGGAATGAGGGGAATGATAAAGATTTGGCCCAGTCCCAGAGAGAGGGGAATGATAAAGATTTGGCCCAGTCCCAGAGAGAGGGGAATAACACAGATGTGTCCCAGTCCCAGAGAGAGGGGAATGATATAGATTTGGCCCAGTCCCAGAGAGAGGGGAATGAGGGGAATCATAAAGATTTGGCCCAGTCCCAGAGAGAGGGGAATGATAAAGATTTGGCCCAGTCCCAGAGAGAGGGGAATGAGGGGAATGATAAAGATTTGGCCCAGTCCCAGAGAGAGGGGAATGAGGGGAATGATAAAGATTTGGCCCAGTCCCAGAGAGAGGGGAATAAGGGGAATGATAAAGATTTGGCCCAGAGGGGAATCATAAAGATTTGGCCCAGTCCCAGAGAGAGGGGAATAAGGGGAATGATAAAGATTTGGCCCAGTCCCAGAGAGAGGGGAATGAGGGGAATGATAAAGATTTGGCCCAGTCCCAGAGAGAGGGGAATGATAAAGATTTGGCCCAGTCCCAGAGAGAGGGGAATGATACAGATGTGTCCCAGTCCCAGAGAGAGGGGAATGATAAAGATTTGGCCCAGTCCCAGAGAGAGGGGAATGAGGGGAATGATAAAGATTTGGCCCAGTCCCAGAGAGAGGGGAATGATAAAGATTTGGCCCAGTCCCAGAGAGAGGGGAATGACACAGATGTGTCCCAGTCCCAGAGAGAGGGGAATGAGGGGAATGATACAGATTTGGCCCAGTCCCAGAGAGAGGGGAATGATATAGATGTGTCCCAGTCCCACAGAGAGGGGAATGATAAAGATTTGGCCCAGTCCCAGAGAGAGGGGAATGAGGGGAATCATAAAGGTTTGGCCCAGTCCCAGAGAGAGGGGAATGAGGGGAATGATAAAGATTTGGCCCAGTCCCAGAGAGAGGGGAAAGAGGGGAATGATAAGGATTTGGCCCAGTCCCAGAGAGAGGGGAATGATACAGATGTGTCCCAGTCCCAGAGAGAGGGGAATGAGGGGAATGATAAAGATTTGGCCCAGTCCCAGAGAGAGGGGAATGATACAGATGTGTCCCAGTCCCAGAGAGAGGGGAATGAGGGGAATGATAAAGAGTTGGCCTAGTCCCAGAGAGAGGGGAATGACACAGATGTGTCCCAGTCCCAGAGAGAGGGGAATGAGGGGAATGATACAGATTTGGCCCAGTCCCAGAGAGAGGGGAATGATATAGATGTGTCCCAGTCCCACAGAGAGGGGAATGATAAAGATTTGGCCCAGTACCAGAGAGAGGGGAATGATAAAGATTTGGCCCAGTCCCAGAGAGAGGGGAATGACACAGATGTGTCCCAGTCCCAGAGAGAGGGGAATGAGGGGAATGATAAAGATTTGGCCTAGTCCCAGAGAGAGGGGATGACACAGATGTGTCCCAGTCCCAGAGAGAGGGGAATGAGGGGAATGATACAGATTTGGCCCAGTCCCAGAGAGAGGGGAATGATATAGATGTGTCCCAGTCCCACAGAGAGGGGAATGATAAAGATTTGGCCCAGGCCCAGAGAGAGTGGAATGAGGGGAATCATAAAGATTTGGCCCAGTCCCAGAGAGAGGGGAATGAGGGGAATGATACAGATTTGGCCCACTCCCAGAGAGAGGGGAATGATAAAGATTTGGCCCAGTCCCAGAGAGAGGGGAATGATAAAGATGTGGCCCAGTCCCAGAGAGAGGGGAATGACACAGATGTGTCCCAGTCCCAGAGAGAGGGGAATGAGGGGAATGATACAGATTTGGCCCAGTCCCAGAGAGAGGGGAATGATATAGATGTGTCCCAGTCCCACAGAGAGGGGAATGATAAAGATTTGGCCCAGTCCCAGAGAGAGGGGAATGAGGGGAATCATAAAGATTTGGCCCAGTCCCAGAGAGAGGGGAATGAGGGGAATGATAAAGATTTGGCCCAGTCCCAGAGAGAGGGGAATGAGGGGAATGATAAATATTTGGCCCAGTCCCAGAGAGAGGGGAATGATACAGATGTGTCCCAGTCCCAGAGAGAGGGGAATGAGG
Organism: Oncorhynchus kisutch; assembly: GCF_002021735.2. Classification (NCBI taxonomy): domain Eukaryota; kingdom Metazoa; phylum Chordata; class Actinopteri; order Salmoniformes; family Salmonidae; genus Oncorhynchus; species Oncorhynchus kisutch. The sequence continues at coordinate 48,902,249 of NC_034196.2, read as the reverse complement.
GGAATGATAAAGATTTGGACCAGTCCCAGAGAGAGGGGAATGAGGGGAATGATAAAGATTTGGCCCAGTCCCAGAGAGAGGGGAATGATAAAGATTTGGCCCAGTCCCAGAGAGAGGGGAATGATACAGATGTGTCCCAGTCCCAGAGAGAGGGGAATGAGGGGAATGATAAAGATTTGGCCTAGTCCCAGAGAGAGGGGAATGACACAGATGTGTCCCAGTCCCAGAGAGAGGGGGATGAGAGGGAATGATACAGATTTGGCCCAGTCCCAGAGAGAGGGGAATGATATAGATGTGTCCCAGTCCCACAGAGAAGGGAATGATAAAGATTTGGCCCAGTCCCAGAGAGAGGGGAATGAGGGGAATGATAAAGATTTTGCCCACTCCCAGAGAGAGGGGAATGATAAAGATTTGGCCCATTCTCAGAGAGAGGGGAATGATAAAGATGTGGCCCAGTCCCAGAGAGAGGGGAATATGATAAAGATTTGGCCCAGTCCCAGAGAGAGGGGAATGACACAGATGTGTCCCAGTCCCAGAGAGAGGGGAATGAGGGGAATGATACAGATGTGGCCCAGTCCCAGAGAGAGGGGAATGATAAAGATTTGGCCCAGTCCCAGAGAGAGGGGAATGACACAGTTGTGTCCCAGTCCCAGAGAGAGGGGAATGTGGGGAATGATACAGATTTGGCCCAGTCCCAGAGAGAGGGGAATGATATAGATGTGTCCCAGTCCCACAGAGAGGGGAATGATAAAGATTTGGCCCAGTCCCAGAGAGAGGGGAATGAGGGGAATGATAAAGATTTGGCCCAGTCCCAGAGAGGGGAATGAGGGGAATGATAAAGATTTGGCCCAGTCCCAGAGAGAGGGGAATGAGGGGAATGATAAAGATTTGGCCCAGTCCCAGAGAGAGGGGAATGATACAGATGTGTCCCAGTCCCAGAGAGAGGGGAATGAGGGGAATGATAAAGATTTGGCCTAGTCCCAGAGAGAGGGGAATGACACAGATGTGTCCCAGTCCCAGAGAGAGGGGAATGAGGGGAATGATAGATTTGGCCCAGTCCCAGAGAGAGGGGAATGAGGGGAATCATAAAGATTTGGCCCAGTCCCAGAGAGAGGGGAATTAGGGGAATGATAAAGATTTTGCCCACTCCCAGAGAGAGGGGAATGATACAGATTTGGCCCAGTCCCAGAGAGAGGGGAATGATAAAGATGTGGCCCAGTCCCAGAGAGAGGGGAATGATAAAGATTGGCCCAGTCCCAGAGAGAGGGGAATGACACAGATGTGTCCCAGTCCCAGAGAGAGGGGAATGATATAGATGTGTCCCAGTCCCACAGAGAGGGGAATGATAAAGATTTGGCCCAGTCCCAGAGAGAGGGGAATGAGGGGAATCATAAAGATTTGGCCCAGTCCCAGAGAGAGGGGAATGAGGGGAATGATAAAGATTTAGCCCACTCCCAGAGAGAGGGGAATGATAAGGATTTGGCCCAGTCCCAGAGAGAGGGGAATGATAAGGATTTGGCCCAGTCCCAGAGAGAGGGGAATGATAAGGATTTGGCCCAGTCCCAGAGAGAGGGGAATGATAAAGATTTGGCCCACTCCCAGAGAGAGGGGAATGATAAGGATTTGGCCCAGTCCCAGAGAGAGGGGAATGATAAAGATGTGGCCCAGTCCCAGAGAGAGGGGAATGATAAAGATTTGGCCCAGTCCCAGAGAGAGGGGAATGACACAGATGTGTCCCAGTCCCAGAGAGAGGGGAATGATACAGATGTGGCCCAGTCCCAGAGAGAGGGGAATGATAAAGATTTGGCCCAGTCCCAGAGAGAGGGGAATGATAAAGATTTGGCCCAGTCCCAGAGAGAGGGGAATAACACAGATGTGTCCCAGTCCCAGAGAGAGGGGAATGATATAGATTTGGCCCAGTCCCAGAGAGAGGGGAATGAGGGGAATCATAAAGATTTGGCCCAGTCCCAGAGAGAGGGGAATGATAAAGATTTGGCCCAGTCCCAGAGAGAGGGGAATGAGGGGAATGATAAAGATTTGGCCCAGTCCCAGAGAGAGGGGAATGAGGGGAATGATAAAGATTTGGCCCAGTCCCAGAGAGAGGGGAATAAGGGGAATGATAAAGATTTGGCCCAGAGGGGAATCATAAAGATTTGGCCCAGTCCCAGAGAGAGGGGAATAAGGGGAATGATAAAGATTTGGCCCAGTCCCAGAGAGAGGGGAATGAGGGGAATGATAAAGATTTGGCCCAGTCCCAGAGAGAGGGGAATGATAAAGATTTGGCCCAGTCCCAGAGAGAGGGGAATGATACAGATGTGTCCCAGTCCCAGAGAGAGGGGAATGATAAAGATTTGGCCCAGTCCCAGAGAGAGGGGAATGAGGGGAATGATAAAGATTTGGCCCAGTCCCAGAGAGAGGGGAATGATAAAGATTTGGCCCAGTCCCAGAGAGAGGGGAATGACACAGATGTGTCCCAGTCCCAGAGAGAGGGGAATGAGGGGAATGATACAGATTTGGCCCAGTCCCAGAGAGAGGGGAATGATATAGATGTGTCCCAGTCCCACAGAGAGGGGAATGATAAAGATTTGGCCCAGTCCCAGAGAGAGGGGAATGAGGGGAATCATAAAGGTTTGGCCCAGTCCCAGAGAGAGGGGAATGAGGGGAATGATAAAGATTTGGCCCAGTCCCAGAGAGAGGGGAAAGAGGGGAATGATAAGGATTTGGCCCAGTCCCAGAGAGAGGGGAATGATACAGATGTGTCCCAGTCCCAGAGAGAGGGGAATGAGGGGAATGATAAAGATTTGGCCCAGTCCCAGAGAGAGGGGAATGATACAGATGTGTCCCAGTCCCAGAGAGAGGGGAATGAGGGGAATGATAAAGAGTTGGCCTAGTCCCAGAGAGAGGGGAATGACACAGATGTGTCCCAGTCCCAGAGAGAGGGGAATGAGGGGAATGATACAGATTTGGCCCAGTCCCAGAGAGAGGGGAATGATATAGATGTGTCCCAGTCCCACAGAGAGGGGAATGATAAAGATTTGGCCCAGTACCAGAGAGAGGGGAATGATAAAGATTTGGCCCAGTCCCAGAGAGAGGGGAATGACACAGATGTGTCCCAGTCCCAGAGAGAGGGGAATGAGGGGAATGATAAAGATTTGGCCTAGTCCCAGAGAGAGGGGATGACACAGATGTGTCCCAGTCCCAGAGAGAGGGGAATGAGGGGAATGATACAGATTTGGCCCAGTCCCAGAGAGAGGGGAATGATATAGATGTGTCCCAGTCCCACAGAGAGGGGAATGATAAAGATTTGGCCCAGGCCCAGAGAGAGTGGAATGAGGGGAATCATAAAGATTTGGCCCAGTCCCAGAGAGAGGGGAATGAGGGGAATGATACAGATTTGGCCCACTCCCAGAGAGAGGGGAATGATAAAGATTTGGCCCAGTCCCAGAGAGAGGGGAATGATAAAGATGTGGCCCAGTCCCAGAGAGAGGGGAATGACACAGATGTGTCCCAGTCCCAGAGAGAGGGGAATGAGGGGAATGATACAGATTTGGCCCAGTCCCAGAGAGAGGGGAATGATATAGATGTGTCCCAGTCCCACAGAGAGGGGAATGATAAAGATTTGGCCCAGTCCCAGAGAGAGGGGAATGAGGGGAATCATAAAGATTTGGCCCAGTCCCAGAGAGAGGGGAATGAGGGGAATGATAAAGATTTGGCCCAGTCCCAGAGAGAGGGGAATGAGGGGAATGATAAATATTTGGCCCAGTCCCAGAGAGAGGGGAATGATACAGATGTGTCCCAGTCCCAGAGAGAGGGGAATGAGGGGAATGATAAAGATTTGGACCAGTCCCAGAGAGAGGGGAATGAGGGGAATGATAAAGATTTGGCCCAGTCCCAGAGAGAGGGGAATGATAAAGATTTGGCCCAGTCCCAGAGAGAGGGGAATGATACAGATGTGTCCCAGTCCCAGAGAGAGGGGAATGAGGGGAATGATAAAGATTTGGCCTAGTCCCAGAGAGAGGGGAATGACACAGATGTGTCCCAGTCCCAGAGAGAGGGGGATGAGAGGGAATGATACAGATTTGGCCCAGTCCCAGAGAGAGGGGAATGATATAGATGTGTCCCAGTCCCACAGAGAAGGGAATGATAAAGATTTGGCCCAGTCCCAGAGAGAGGGGAATGAGGGGAATGATAAAGATTTTGCCCACTCCCAGAGAGAGGGGAATGATAAAGATTTGGCCCATTCTCAGAGAGAGGGGAATGATAAAGATGTGGCCCAGTCCCAGAGAGAGGGGAATATGATAAAGATTTGGCCCAGTCCCAGAGAGAGGGGAATGACACAGATGTGTCCCAGTCCCAGAGAGAGGGGAATGAGGGGAATGATACAGATGTGGCCCAGTCCCAGAGAGAGGGGAATGATAAAGATTTGGCCCAGTCCCAGAGAGAGGGGAATGACACAGTTGTGTCCCAGTCCCAGAGAGAGGGGAATGTGGGGAATGATACAGATTTGGCCCAGTCCCAGAGAGAGGGGAATGATATAGATGTGTCCCAGTCCCACAGAGAGGGGAATGATAAAGATTTGGCCCAGTCCCAGAGAGAGGGGAATGAGGGGAATGATAAAGATTTGGCCCAGTCCCAGAGAGGGGAATGAGGGGAATGATAAAGATTTGGCCCAGTCCCAGAGAGAGGGGAATGAGGGGAATGATAAAGATTTGGCCCAGTCCCAGAGAGAGGGGAATGATACAGATGTGTCCCAGTCCCAGAGAGAGGGGAATGAGGGGAATGATAAAGATTTGGCCTAGTCCCAGAGAGAGGGGAATGACACAGATGTGTCCCAGTCCCAGAGAGAGGGGAATGAGGGGAATGATAGATTTGGCCCAGTCCCAGAGAGAGGGGAATGAGGGGAATCATAAAGATTTGGCCCAGTCCCAGAGAGAGGGGAATTAGGGGAATGATAAAGATTTTGCCCACTCCCAGAGAGAGGGGAATGATACAGATTTGGCCCAGTCCCAGAGAGAGGGGAATGATAAAGATGTGGCCCAGTCCCAGAGAGAGGGGAATGATAAAGATTGGCCCAGTCCCAGAGAGAGGGGAATGACACAGATGTGTCCCAGTCCCAGAGAGAGGGGAATGATATAGATGTGTCCCAGTCCCACAGAGAGGGGAATGATAAAGATTTGGCCCAGTCCCAGAGAGAGGGGAATGAGGGGAATCATAAAGATTTGGCCCAGTCCCAGAGAGAGGGGAATGAGGGGAATGATAAAGATTTAGCCCACTCCCAGAGAGAGGGGAATGATAAGGATTTGGCCCAGTCCCAGAGAGAGGGGAATGATAAGGATTTGGCCCAGTCCCAGAGAGAGGGGAATGATAAGGATTTGGCCCAGTCCCAGAGAGAGGGGAATGATAAAGATTTGGCCCACTCCCAGAGAGAGGGGAATGATAAGGATTTGGCCCAGTCCCAGAGAGAGGGGAATGATAAAGATGTGGCCCAGTCCCAGAGAGAGGGGAATGATAAAGATTTGGCCCAGTCCCAGAGAGAGGGGAATGACACAGATGTGTCCCAGTCCCAGAGAGAGGGGAATGATACAGATGTGGCCCAGTCCCAGAGAGAGGGGAATGATAAAGATTTGGCCCAGTCCCAGAGAGAGGGGAATGACACAGATGTGTCCCAGTCCCAGAGAGAGGGGAATGAGGGGAATGATACAGATTTGGCCCAGTCCCAGAGAGAGGGGAATGATATAGATGTGTCCCAGTCCCACAGAGAGGGGAATGATAAAGATTTGGCCCAGTCCCAGAGAGAGGGGAATGAGGGGAATGATAAAGATTTGGCCCAGTCCCAGAGAGAGGGGAATGAGGGGAATGATAAAGATTTGGCCCAGTCCCAGAGAGAGGGGAATGAGGGGAATGATAAAGATTTGGCCCAGTCCCAGAGAGAGGGGAATGATACAGATGTGTCCCAGTCCCAGAGAGAGGGGAATGAGGGGAATGATAAAGATTTGGCCCAGTCCCAGAGAGATGGGAATGAGGGGAATGATAAAGATTTGGCCCAGTCCCAGAGAGAGGGGAATGATAAAGATTTGGCCCAGTCCCAGAGAGAGGGGAATGATACAGATGTGTCCCAGTCCCAGAGAGAGGGGAATGAGGGGAATGATAAAGATTTGGCCTAGTCCCAGAGAGAGGGGAATGACACAGATGTGTCCCAGTCCCAGAGAGAGGGGAATGAGGGGAATGATAGATTTGGCCCAGTCCCAGAGAGAGGGGAATGAGGGGAATCATAAAGATTTGTCCCAGTTCCAGAGAGATGGGAATTAGGGGAATGATAAAGATTTTGCCCACTCCCAGAGAGAGGGGAATGATACAGATTTGGCCCAGTCCCAGAGAGAGGGGAATGATAAAGATGTGGCCCAGTCCCAGAGAGAGGGGAATGATAAAGATTGGCCCAGTCCCAGAGAGAGGGGAATGACACAGATGTGTCCCAGTCCCAGAGAGAGGGGAATGATATAGATGTGTCCCAGTCCCACAGAGAGGGGAATGATAAAGATTTGGCCCAGTCCCAGAGAGAGGGGAATGAGGGGAATCATAAAGATTTGGCCCAGTCCCAGAGAGAGGGGAATGAGGGGAATGATAAAGATTTAGCCCACTCCCAGAGAGAGGGGAATGATAAGGATTTGGCCCAGTCCCAGAGAGAGGGGAATGATAAGGATTTGGCCCAGTCCCAGAGAGAGGGGAATGATAAGGATTTGGCCCAGTCCCAGAGAGAGGGGAATGATAAAGATTTGGCCCACTCCCAGAGAGAGAGGAATGATAAGGATTTGGCCCAGTCCCAGAGAGAGGGGAATGATAAAGATGTGGCCCAGTCCCAGAGAGAGGGGAATGATAAAGATTTGGCCCAGTCCCAGAGAGAGGGGAATGACACAGATGTGTCCCAGTCCCAGAGAGAGGGGAATGATACAGATGTGGCCCAGTCCCAGAGAGAGGGGAATGATAAAGATTTGGCCCAGTCCCAGAGAGAGGGGAATGACACAGATGTGTCCCAGTCCCAGAGAGAGGGGAATGAGGGGAATGATACAGATTTGGCCCAGTCCCAGAGAGAGGGGAATGATATAGATGTGTCCCAGTCCCACAGAGAGGGGAATGATAAAGATTTGGCCCAGTCCCAGAGAGAGGGGAATGAGGGGAATGATAAAGATTTGGCCCAGTCCCAGAGAGAGGGGAATGATAAAGATTTGGCCCAGTCCCAAAGAGAGGGGAATGAGGGGAATGATAAAGATTTGGCCCAGTCCCAGAGAGAGGGGAATGATACAGATGTGTCCCAGTCCCAGAGAGAGGGGAATGAGGGGAATATTAAAGATTTGGCCCAGTCCCAGAGAGATGGGAATGAGGGGAATGATAAAGATTTGGCCCAGTCCCAGAGAGAGGGGAATGATAAAGATTTGGCCCAGTCCCAGAGAGAGGGGAATGATACAGATGTGTCCCAGTCCCAGAGAGAGGGGAATGAGGGGAATGATAAAGATTTGGCCTAGTCCCAGAGAGAGGGGAATGACACAGATGTGTCCCAGTCCCAGAGAGAGGGGAATGAGGGGAATGATAAAGATTTGGCCCAGTCCCAGAGAGAGGGGAATGAGGGGAATGATAAAGATTTGGCCCAGTCCCAAAGAGAGGGGAATGAGGGGAATGATAAAGATTTGGCCCAGTCCCAGAGAGAGGGGAATGATACAGATGTGTCCCAGTCCCAGAGAGAGGGGAATGAGGGGAATATTAAAGATTTGGCCCAGTCCCAGAGAGATGGGAATGAGGGGAATGATAAAGATTTGGCCCAGTCCCAGAGAGAGGGGAATGATAAAGATTTGGCCCAGTCCCAGAGAGAGGGGAATGATACAGATGTGTCCCAGTCCCAGAGAGAGGGGAATGATAAAGATTTGGCCTAGTCCCAGAGAGAGGGGAATGACACAGATGTGTCCCAGTCCCAGAGAGAGGGGAATGAGGGGAATGATACAGATTTGGCCCAGTCCCAGAGAGAGGGGAATGATATAGATGTGTCCCAGTCCAACAGAGAGGGGAATGATAAAGATTTGGCCCAGTCCCAGAGAGAGGGGAATGAGGGGAATGATAAAGATTTGGCCCACTCCCAGAGAGAGGGGAATGATAAAGATTTGGCCCAGTCCCAGAGAGAGGGGAATGAAAAAGATGTGGCCCAGTCCCAGAGAGAGGGGAATGATAAGGATTTGGCCCAGTCCCAGAGAGAGGGGAATGATAAAGATTTGGCCCACTCCCAGAGAGAGAGGAATGATAAGGATTTGGCCCAGTCCCAGAGAGAGGGGAATGATAAAGATGTGGCCCAGTCCCAGAGAGAGGGGAATGATAAAGATTTGGCCCAGTCCCAGAGAGAGGGGAATGACACAGATGTGTCCCAGTCCCAGAGAGAGGGGAATGATACAGATGTGGCCCAGTCCCAGAGAGAGGGGAATGATAAAGATTTGGCCCAGTCCCAGAGAGAGGGGAATGACACAGATGTGTCCCAGTCCCAGAGAGAGGGGAATGAGGGGAATGATACAGATTTGGCCCAGTCCCAGAGAGAGGGGAATGATATAGATGTGTCCCAGTCCCACAGAGAGGGGAATGATAAAGATTTGGCCCAGTCCCAGAGAGAGGGGAATGAGGGGAATGATAAAGATTTGGCCCAGTCCCAGAGAGAGGGGAATGATAAAGATTTGGCCCAGTCCCAAAGAGAGGGGAATGAGGGGAATGATAAAGATTTGGCCCAGTCCCAGAGAGAGGGGAATGATACAGATGTGTCCCAGTCCCAGAGAGAGGGGAATGAGGGGAATATTAAAGATTTGGCCCAGTCCCAGAGAGATGGGAATGAGGGGAATGATAAAGATTTGGCCCAGTCCCAGAGAGAGGGGAATGATAAAGATTTGGCCCAGTCCCAGAGAGAGGGGAATGATACAGATGTGTCCCAGTCCCAGAGAGAGGGGAATGAGGGGAATGATAAAGATTTGGCCTAGTCCCAGAGAGAGGGGAATGACACAGATGTGTCCCAGTCCCAGAGAGAGGGGAATGAGGGGAATGATAAAGATTTGGCCCAGTCCCAGAGAGAGGGGAATGAGGGGAATGATAAAGATTTGGCCCAGTCCCAAAGAGAGGGGAATGAGGGGAATGATAAAGATTTGGCCCAGTCCCAGAGAGAGGGGAATGATACAGATGTGTCCCAGTCCCAGAGAGAGGGGAATGAGGGGAATATTAAAGATTTGGCCCAGTCCCAGAGAGATGGGAATGAGGGGAATGATAAAGATTTGGCCCAGTCCCAGAGAGAGGGGAATGATAAAGATTTGGCCCAGTCCCAGAGAGAGGGGAATGATACAGATGTGTCCCAGTCCCAGAGAGAGGGGAATGATAAAGATTTGGCCTAGTCCCAGAGAGAGGGGAATGACACAGATGTGTCCCAGTCCCAGAGAGAGGGGAATGAGGGGAATGATACAGATTTGGCCCAGTCCCAGAGAGAGGGGAATGATATAGATGTGTCCCAGTCCAACAGAGAGGGGAATGATAAAGATTTGGCCCAGTCCCAGAGAGAGGGGAATGAGGGGAATGATAAAGATTTGGCCCACTCCCAGAGAGAGGGGAATGATAAAGATTTGGCCCAGTCCCAGAGAGAGGGGAATGAAAAAGATGTGGCCCAGTCCCAGAGAGAGGGGAATGATAAGGATTTGGCCCAGTCCCAGAGAGAGGGGAATGATAAAGATTTGGCCCACTCCCAGAGAGAGAGGAATGATAAGGATTTGGCCCAGTCCCAGAGAGAGGGGAATGATAAAGATGTGGCCCAGTCCCAGAGAGAGGGGAATGATAAAGATTTGGCCCAGTCCCAGAGAGAGGGGAATGACACAGATGTGTCCCAGTCCCAGAGAGAGGGGAATGATAAAGATTTGGCCCAGTCCCAGAGAGAGGGGAATGACACAGATGTGTCCCAGTCCCAGAGAGAGGGGAATGATAAAGATGTGGCCCAGTCCCAGAGAGAGGGGAATGATAAAGATTTGGCCCAGTCCCAGAGAGAGGGGAATGACACAGATGTGTCCCAGTCCCAGAGAGAGGGGAATGATACAGATGTGGCCCAGTCCCAGAGAGAGGGGAATGATACAGATTTGGCCCAGTCCCAGAGAGAGGGGAATGATATAGATGTGTCCCAGTCCCACAGAGAGGGGAATGATAAAGATTTGGCCCAGTCCCAGAGAGAGGGGAATGAGGGGAATGATAAAGATTTGGCCCAGTCCCAGAGAGAGGGGAATGATAAAGATTTGGCCCAGTCCCAAAGAGAGGGGAATGAGGGGAATGATAAAGATTTGGCCCAGTCCCAGAGAGAGGGGAATGATACAGATGTGTCCCAGTCCCAGAGAGAGGGGAATGAGGGGAATATTAAAGATTTGGCCCAGTCCCAGAGAGATGGGAATGAGGGGAATGATAAAGATTTGGCCCAGTCCCAGAGAGAGGGGAATGATAAAGATTTGGCCCAGTCCCAGAGAGAGGGGAATGATACAGATGTGTCCCAGTCCCAGAGAGAGGGGAATGAGGGGAATGATAAAGATTTGGCCTAGTCCCAGAGAGAGGGGAATGACACAGATGTGTCCCAGTCCCAGAGAGAGGGGAATGAGGGGAATGATACAGATTTGGCCCAGTCCCAGAGAGAGGGGAATGAGGGGAATGATAAAGATTTGGCCCAGTCCCAAAGAGAGGGGAATGAGGGGACTGATAAAGATTTGGCCCAGTCCCAGAGAGAGGGGAATGATACAGATGTGTCCCAGTCCCAGAGAGAGGGGAATGAGGGGAATATTAAAGATTTGGCCCAGTCCCAGAGAGATGGGAATGAGGGGAATGATAAAGATTTGGCCCAGTCCCAGAGAGAGGGGAATGATAAAGATTTGGCCCAGTCCCAGAGAGAGGGGAATGATACAGATGTGTCCCAGTCCCAGAGAGAGGGGAATGATAAAGATTTGGCCTAGTCCCAGAGAGAGGGGAATGACACAGATGTGTCCCAGTCCCAGAGAGAGGGGAATGAGGGGAATGATACAGATTTGGCCCAGTCCCAGAGAGAGGGGAATGATATAGATGTGTCCCAGTCCAACAGAGAGGGGAATGATAAAGATTTGGCCCAGTCCCAGAGAGAGGGGAATGAGGGGAATGATAAAGATTTGGCCCACTCCCAGAGAGAGGGGAATGATAAAGATTTGGCCCAGTCCCAGAGAGAGGGGAATGAAAAAGATGTGGCCCAGTCCCAGAGAGAGGGGAATGATAAAGATTTGGCCCAGTCCCAGAGAGAGGGAAATGACACAGATGTGTCCCAGTCCCAGAGAGAGGGGAATGAGGGGAATGATACAGATTTGGCCCAGTCCCAGAGAGAGGGGAATGATATAGATGTGTCCCAGTCCCACAGAGAAGGGAATGATAAAGATTTGGCCCAGTCCCAGAGAGAGGGGAATGAGGGGAATCATAAAGATTTGGCCCAGTCCCAGAGAGAGGGGAATGAGGGGAATCATAAAGATTTGGCCCAGTCCCAGAGAGAGGGGAATGAGGGGAATGATAAAGATTTGGCCCAGTCCCAGAGAGAGGGGAATGAGGGGAATGATAAAGATTTGTCCCAGTCCCAGAGAGAGGGGAATGATAAAGATTTGGCCCAGTCCCAGAGAGAAGGGAATGATACAGATGTGTCCCAGTCCCAGAGAGAGGGGAATGAGGGGAATGATAAAGATTTGGCCCAGTCCCAGAGAGAGGGGAATGATATAGATGTGTCCCAGTCCCACAGAGAGGGGAATGATAAAGATTTGGCCCAGTCCCAGAGAGAGGGGAATGAGGGGAATCATAAAGATTTGGCCCAGTCCCAGAGAGAGGGGAATGAGGGGAATGATAAAGATTTGGCCCACTCCCAGAGAGAGGGGAATGATAAAGATTTGGCCCAGTCCCAGAGAGAGGGAAATGATAAAGATGTGGCCCAGTCCCAGAGAGAGGGGAATGAGGGGAATGATAAAGATTTGGCCCAGTCCCAGAGAGAGGGGAATGATACAGATGTGTCCCAGTCCCAGAGAGAGGGGAATGAGGGGAATGATAAAGATTTGGCCTAGTCCCAGAGAGAGAGGAATGACACAGATGTGTCCCAGTCCCAGAGAGAGGGGAATGAGGGGAATGATAGATTTGGCCCAGTCCCAGAGAGAGGGGAATGAGGGGAATCATAAAGATTTGGCCCAGTCCCAGAGAGAGGGGAATTAGGGGAATGATAAAGATTTTGCCCACTCCCAGAGAGAGGGGAATGATACAGATTTGGCCCAGTCCCAGAGAGAGGGGAATGATAAAGATGTGGCCCAGTCCCAGAGAGAGGGGAATGATAAAGATTGGCCCAGTCCCAGAGAGAGGGGAATGACACAGATGTGTCCCAGTCCCAGAGAAAGGGGAATGATATAGATGTGTCCCAGTCCCACAGAGAGGGGAATGATAAAGATTTGGCCCAGTCCCAGAGAGAGGGGAATGAGGGGAATCATAAAGATTTGGCCCAGTCCCAGAGAGAGGGGAATGAGGGGAATGATAAAGATTTAGCCCACTCCCAGAGAGAGGGGAATGATAAGGATTTGGCCCAGTCCCAGAGAGAGGGGAATGATAAGGATTTGGCCCAGTCCCAGAGAGAGGGGAATGATAAGGATTTGGCCCAGTCCCAGAGAGAGGGGAATGATAAAGATTTGGCCCACTCCCAGAGAGAGAGGAATGATAAGGATTTGGCCCAGTCCCAGAGAGAGGGGAATGATAAAGATGTGGCCCAGTCCCAGAGAGAGGGGAATGATAAAGATTTGGCCCAGTCCCAGAGAGAGGGGAATGACACAGATGTGTCCCAGTCCCAGAGAGAGGGGAATGATACAGATGTGGCCCAGTCCCAGAGAGAGGGGAATGATAAAGATTTGGCCCAGTCCCAGAGAGAGGGGAATGACACAGATGTGTCCCAGTCCCAGAGAGAGGGGAATGAGGGGAATGATACAGATTTGGCCCAGTCCCAGAGAGAGGGGAATGATATAGATGTGTCCCAGTCCCACAGAGAGGGGAATGATAAAGATTTGGCCCAGTCCCAGAGAGAGGGGAATGAGGGGAATGATAAAGATTTGGCCCAGTCCCAGAGAGAGGGGAATGAGGGGAATGATAAAGATTTGGCCCAGTCCCAAAGAGAGGGGAATGAGGGGAATGATAAAGATTTGGCCCAGTCCCAGAGAGAGGGGAATGATACAGATGTGTCCCAGTCCCAGAGAGAGGGGAATGAGGGGAATATTAAAGATTTGGCCCAGTCCCAGAGAGATGGGAATGAGGGGAATGATAAAGATTTGGCCCAGTCCCAGAGAGAGGGGAATGATAAAGATTTGGCCCAGTCCCAGAGAGAGGGGAATGATACAGATGTGTCCCAGTCCCAGAGAGAGGGGAATGAGGGGAATGATAAAGATTTGGCCTAGTCCCAGAGAGAGGGGAATGACACAGATGTGTCCCAGTCCCAGAGAGAGGGGAATGAGGGGAATTATAAAGATTTGGCCCAGTCCCAGAGAGAGGGGAATGATAAAGATGTGGCCCAGTCCAAGAGAGAGGGGAATATGATAAAGATTTGGCCCAGTCCCAGAGAGAGGGGAATGACACAGATGTGTCCCAGTCCCAGAGAGAGGGGAATGAGGGGAATGATACAGATGTGGCCCAGTCCCAGAGAGAGGGGAATGATAAAGATTTGGCCCAGTCCCAGAGAGAGGGGAATGACACAGTTGTGTCCCAGTCCCAGAGAGAGGGGAATGTGGGGAATGATACAGATTTGGCCCAGTCCCAGAGAGAGGGGAATGATATAGATGTGTCCCAGTCCCACAGAGAGGGGAATGATAAAGATTTGGCCCAGTCCCAGAGAGAGGGGAATGAGGGGAATGATAAAGATTTGTCCCAGTCCCAGAGAGGGGAATGAGGGGAATGATAAAGATTTGGCCCAGTCCCAGAGAGAGGGGAATGAGGGGAATGATAAAGATTTGGCCCAGTCCCAGAGAGAGGGGAATGATACAGATGTGTCCCAGTCCCAGAGAGAGGGGAATGAGGGGAATGATAAAGATTTGGCCTAGTCCCAGAGAGAGGGGAATGACACAGATGTGTCCCAGTCCCAGAGAGAGGGGAATGAGGGGAATGATAGATTTGGCCCAGTCCCAGAGAGAGGGGAATGAGGGGAATCATAAAGATTTGGCCCAGTCCCAGAGAGAGGGGAATTAGGGGAATGATAAAGATTTTGCCCACTCCCAGAGAGAGGGGAATGATACAGATTTGGCCCAGTCCCAGAGAGAGGGGAATGATAAAGATGTGGCCCAGTCCCAGAGAGAGGGGAATGATAAAGATTGGCCCAGTCCCAGAGAGAGGGGAATGACACAGATGTGTCCCAGTCGCAGAGAGAGGGGAATGATATAGATGTGTCCCAGTCCCACAGAGAGGGGAATGATAAAGATTTGGCCCAGTCCCAGAGAGAGGGGAATGAGGGGAATCATAAAGATTTGGCCCAGTCCCAGAGAGAGGGGAATGAGGGGAATGATAAAGATTTAGCCCACTCCCAGAGAGAGGGGAATGATAAGGATTTGGCCCAGTCCCAGAGAGAGGGGAATGATAAGGATTTGGCCCAGTCCCAGAGAGAGGGGAATGATAAAGATTTGGCCCACTCCCAGAGAGAGGGGAATGATAAGGATTTGGCCCAGTCCCAGAGAGAGGGGAATGATAAAGATGTGGCCCAGTCCCAGAGAGAGGGGAATGATAAAGATTTGGCCCAGTCCCAGAGAGAGGGGAATGACACAGATGTGTCCCAGTCCCAGAGAGAGGGGAATGATACAGATGTGGCCCAGTCCCAGAGAGAGGGGAATGATAAAGATTTGGCCCAGTCCCAGAGAGAGGGGAATGACACAGATGTGTCCCAGTCCCAGAGAGAGGGGAATGAGGGGAATGATACAGATTTGGCCCAGTCCCAGAGAGAGGGGAATGATATAGATGTGTCCCAGTCCCACAGAGAGGGGAATGATAAAGATTTGGCCCAGTCCCAGAGAGAGGGGAATGAGGGGAATGATAAAGATTTGGCCCAGTCCCAGAGAGAGGGGAATGAGGGGAATGATAAAGATTTGGCCCAGTCCCAGAGAGAGGGGAATGAGGGGAATGATAAAGATTTGGCCCAGTCCCAGAGAGAGGGGAATGATACAGATGTGTCCCAGTCCCAGAGAGAGGGGAATGAGGGGAATGATAAAGATTTGGCCCAGTCCCAGAGAGAGGGGAATGATAAAGATTTGGCCCAGTCCCAGAGAGAGGGGAATGATACAGATGTGTCCCAGTCCCAGAGAGAGGGGAATGAGGGGAATGATAAAGATTTGGCCTAGTCCCAGAGAGAGGGGAATGACACAGATGTGTCCCAGTCCCAGAGAGAGGGGAATGAGGGGAATGATAGATTTGGCCCAGTCCCAGAGAGAGGGGAATGAGGGGAATCATAAAGATTTGTCCCAGTTCCAGAGAGATGGGAATTAGGGGAATGATAAAGATTTTGCCCACTCCCAGAGAGAGGGGAATGATACAGATTTGGCCCAGTCCCAGAGAGAGGGGAATGATAAAGATGTGGCCCAGTCCCAGAGAGAGGGGAATGATAAAGATTGGCCCAGTCCCAGAGAGAGGGGAATGACACAGATGTGTCCCAGTCCCAGAGAGAGGGGAATGATATAGATGTGTCCCAGTCCCACAGAGAGGGGAATGATAAAGATTTGGCCCAGTCCCAGAGAGAGGGGAATGAGGGGAATCATAAAGATTTGGCCCAGTCCCAGAGAGAGGGGAATGAGGGGAATGATAAAGATTTAGCCCACTCCCAGAGAGAGGGGAATGATAAGGATTTGGCCCAGTCCCAGAGAGAGGGGAATGATAAGGATTTGGCCCAGTCCCAGAGAGAGGGGAATGATAAGGATTTGGCCCAGTCCCAGAGAGAGGGGAATGATAAAGATTTGGCCCACTCCCAGAGAGAGAGGAATGATAAGGATTTGGCCCAGTCCCAGAGAGAGGGGAATGATAAAGATGTGGCCCAGTCCCAGAGAGAGGGGAATGATAAAGATTTGGCCCAGTCCCAGAGAGAGGGGAATGACACAGATGTGTCCCAGTCCCAGAGAGAGGGGAATGATACAGATGTGGCCCAGTCCCAGAGAGAGGGGAATGATAAAGATTTGGCCCAGTCCCAGAGAGAGGGGAATGACACAGATGTGTCCCAGTCCCAGAGAGAGGGGAATGAGGGGAATGATACAGATTTGGCCCAGTCCCAGAGAGAGGGGAATGATATAGATGTGTCCCAGTCCCACAGAGAGGGGAATGATAAAGATTTGGCCCAGTCCCAGAGAGAGGGGAATGAGGGGAATGATAAAGATTTGGCCCAGTCCCAGAGAGAGGGGAATGATAAAGATTTGGCCCAGTCCCAAAGAGAGGGGAATGAGGGGAATGATAAAGATTTGGCCCAGTCCCAGAGAGAGGGGAATGATACAGATGTGTCCCAGTCCCAGAGAGAGGGGAATGAGGGGAATATTAAAGATTTGGCCCAGTCCCAGAGAGATGGGAATGAGGGGAATGATAAAGATTTGGCCCAGTCCCAGAGAGAGGGGAATGATAAAGATTTGGCCCAGTCCCAGAGAGAGGGGAATGATACAGATGTGTCCCAGTCCCAGAGAGAGGGGAATGAGGGGAATGATAAAGATTTGGCCTAGTCCCAGAGAGAGGGGAATGACACAGATGTGTCCCAGTCCCAGAGAGAGGGGAATGAGGGGAATGATAAAGATTTGGCCCAGTCCCAGAGAGAGGGGAATGAGGGGAATGATAAAGATTTGGCCCAGTCCCAAAGAGAGGGGAATGAGGGGAATGATAAAGATTTGGCCCAGTCCCAGAGAGAGGGGAATGATACAGATGTGTCCCAGTCCCAGAGAGAGGGGAATGAGGGGAATATTAAAGATTTGGCCCAGTCCCAGAGAGATGGGAATGAGGGGAATGATAAAGATTTGGCCCAGTCCCAGAGAGAGGGGAATGATAAAGATTTGGCCCAGTCCCAGAGAGAGGGGAATGATACAGATGTGTCCCAGTCCCAGAGAGAGGGGAATGATAAAGATTTGGCCTAGTCCCAGAGAGAGGGGAATGACACAGATGTGTCCCAGTCCCAGAGAGAGGGGAATGAGGGGAATGATACAGATTTGGCCCAGTCCCAGAGAGAGGGGAATGATATAGATGTGTCCCAGTCCAACAGAGAGGGGAATGATAAAGATTTGGCCCAGTCCCAGAGAGAGGGGAATGAGGGGAATGATAAAGATTTGGCCCACTCCCAGAGAGAGGGGAATGATAAAGATTTGGCCCAGTCCCAGAGAGAGGGGAATGAAAAAGATGTGGCCC
Source organism: Oncorhynchus kisutch (assembly GCF_002021735.2). NCBI lineage: Eukaryota > Metazoa > Chordata > Actinopteri > Salmoniformes > Salmonidae > Oncorhynchus > Oncorhynchus kisutch. Next base: position 48,884,822 of record NC_034196.2, on the reverse strand, counting down.
AGTCCCAGAGAGAGGGGAATGATAAAGATTTGGCCCAGTCCCAGAGAGAGGGAAATGACACAGATGTGTCCCAGTCCCAGAGAGAGGGGAATGAGGGGAATGATACAGATTTGGCCCAGTCCCAGAGAGAGGGGAATGATATAGATGTGTCCCAGTCCCACAGAGAAGGGAATGATAAAGATTTGGCCAAGTCCCAGAGAGAGGGGAATGAGGGGAATCATAAAGATTTGGCCCAGTCCCAGAGAGAGGGGAATGAGGGGAATCATAAAGATTTGGCCCAGTCCCAGAGAGAGGGGAATGAGGGGAATGATAAAGATTTGGCCCAGTCCCAGAGAGAGGGGAATGAGGGGAATGATAAAGATTTGTCCCAGTCCCAGAGAGAGGGGAATGATAAAGATTTGGCCCAGTCCCAGAGAGAAGGGAATGATACAGATGTGTCCCAGTCCCAGAGAGAGGGGAATGAGGGGAATGATAAAGATTTGGCCCAGTCCCAGAGAGAGGGGAATGACACAGATGTGTCCCAGTCCCAGAGAGAGGGGAATGAGGGGAATGATAAAGATTTGGCCCAGTCCCAGAGAGATGGGAATGAGGGGAATGATAAAGATTTGGCCCAGTCCCAAAGAGAGGGGAATGAGGGGAATGATAAAGATTTGGCCCAGTCCCAGAGAGAGGGGAATGATACAGATGTGTCCCAGTCCCAGAGAGAGGGGAATGAGGGGAATATTAAAGATTTGGCCCAGTCCCAGAGAGATGGGAATGAGGGGAATGATAAAGATTTGGCCCAGTCCCAGAGAGAGGGGAATGATAAAGATTTGGCCCAGTCCCAGAGAGAGGGGAATGACACAGATGTGTCCCAGTCCCAGAGAGAGGGGAATGAGGGGAATGATAAAGATTTGGCCCAGTCCCAGAGAGAGGGGAATGATAAAGATTTGGCCCAGTCCCAAAGAGAGGGGAATGAGGGGAATGATAAAGATTTGGCCCAGTCCCAGAGAGAGGGGAATGATACAGATGTGTCCCAGTCCCAGAGAGAGGGGAATGAGGGGAATATTAAAGATTTGGCCCAGTCCCAGAGAGATGGGAATGAGGGGAATGATAAAGATTTGGCCCAGTCCCAGAGAGAGGGGAATGATAAAGATTTGGCCCAGTCCCAGAGAGAGGGGAATGATACAGATGTGTCCCAGTCCCAGAGAGAGGGGAATGAGGGGAATGATAAAGATTTGGCCTAGTCCCAGAGAGAGGGGAATGACACAGATGTGTCCCAGTCCCAGAGAGAGGGGGATGAGGGGAATGATACAGATTTGGCCCAGTCCCAGAGAGAGGGGAATGATATAGATGTGTCCCAGTCCAACAGAGAGGGGAATGATAAAGATTTGGCCCAGTCCCAGAGAGAGGGGAATGAGGGGAATGATAAAGATTTGGCCCACTCCCAGAGAGAGGGGAATGAGGGGAATGATAAAGATTTGTCCCAGTCCCAGAGAGAGGGGAATGATAAAGATTTGGCCCAGTCCCAGAGAGAGGGGAATGATACAGATGTGTCCCAGTCCCAGAGAGAGGGGAATGAGGGGAATGATAAAGATTTGGCCCAGTCCCAGAGAGAGGGGAATGATATAGATGTGTCCCAGTCCCACAGAGAGGGGAATGATAAAGATTTGGCCCAGTCCCAGAGAGAGGGGAATGAGGGGAATCATAAAGATTTGGCCCAGTCCCAGAGAGAGGGGAATGAGGGGAATCATAAAGATTTGGCCCAGTCCCAGAGAGAGGGGAATGAGGGGAATCATAAAGATTTGGCCCAGTCCCAGAGAGAGGGGAATGAGGGGAATGATAAAGATTTGGCCCAGTCCCAGAGAGAGGGGAATGAGGGGAATGATAAAGATTTGTCCCAGTCCCAGAGAGAGGGGAATGATAAAGATTTGGCCCAGTCCCAGAGAGAGGGGAATGATACAGATGTGTCCCAGTCCCAGAGAGAGGGGAATGAGGGGAATGATAAAGATTTGGCCCAGTCCCAGAGAGAGGGGAATGATATAGATGTGTCCCAGTCCCACAGAGAGGGGAATGATAAAGATTTGGCCCAGTCCCAGAGAGAGGGGAATGAGGGGAATCATAAAGATTTGGCCCAGTCCCAGAGAGAGGGGAATGAGGGGAATGATAAAGATTTGGCCCACTCCCAGAGAGAGGGGAATGATAAAGATTTGGCCCAGTCCCAGAGAGAGGGAAATGATAAAGATATGGCCCAGTCCCAGAGAGAGGGGAATGAGGGGAATGATAAATATTTGGCCCAGTCCCAGAGAGAGGGGAATGACACAGATGTGTCCCAGTCCCAGAGAGAGGGGAATGATAAGGATTTGGCCCAGTCCCAGAGAGAGGGGAATGATAAAGATGTGGCCCAGTCCCAGAGAGAGGGGAATGATAAAGATTTGGCCCAGTCCCAGAGAGAGGGGAATGACACAGATGTGTCCCAGTCCCAGAGAGAGGGGAATGATACAGATGTGGCCCAGTCCCAGAGAGAGGGGAATGATAAAGATTTGGCCCAGTCCCAGAGAGAGGGGAATGACACAGATGTGTCCCAGTCCCAGAGAGAGGGGAATGAGGGGAATGATACAGATTTGGCCCAGTCCCAGAGAGAGGGGAATGATATAGATGTGTCCCAGTCCCACAGAGAGGGGAATGATAAAGATTTGGCCCAGTCCCAGAGAGAGGGGAATGAGGGGAATCATAAAGATTTGGCCCAGTCCCAGAGAGAGGGGAATGAGGGGAATGATAAAGATTTGGCCCAGTCCCAGAGAGAGGGGAATGAGGGGAATGATAAAGATTTGGCCCAGTCCCAGAGAGAGGGGAATGATACAGATGTGTCCCAGTCCCAGAGAGAGGGGAATGAGGGGAATGATAAAGATTTGGACCAGTCCCAGAGAGAGGGGAATGAGGGGAATGATAAAGATTTGGCCCAGTCCCAGAGAGAGGGGAATGATAAAGATTTGGCCCAGTCCCAGAGAGAGGGGAATGATACAGATGTGTCCCAGTCCCAGAGAGAGGGGAATGAGGGGAATGATAAAGATTTGGCCTAGTCCCAGAGAGAGGGGAATGACACAGATGTGTCCCAGTCCCAGAGAGAGGGGAATGAGGGGAATGATAAAGATTTGGCCCAGTCCCAAAGAGAGGGGAATGAGGGGAATGATAAAGATTTGGCCCAGTCCCAGAGAGAGGGGAATGATACAGATGTGTCCCAGTCCCAGAGAGAGGGGAATGAGGGGAATGATAAAGATTTGGCCCAGTCCCAGAGAGATGGGAATGAGGGGAATGATAAAGATTTGGCCCAGTCCCAGAGAGAGGGGAATGATAAAGATTTGGCCCAGTCCCAGAGAGAGGGGAATGATACAGATGTGTCCCAGTCCCAGAGAGAGGGGAATGAGGGGAATGATAAAGATTTGGCCTAGTCCCAGAGAGAGGGGAATGACACAGATGTGTCCCAGTCCCAGAGAGAGGGGAATGAGGGGAATGATACAGATTTGGCCCAGTCCCAGAGAGAGGGGAATGATATAGATGTGTCCCAGTCCCACAGAGAGGGGAATGATAAAGATTTGGCCCAGTCCCAGAGAGAGGGGAATGAGGGGAATCATAAAGATTTGGCCCACTCCCAGAGAGAGGGGAATGATAAAGATTTGGCCCAGTCCCAGAGAGAGGGGAATGATAAAGATGTGGCCCAGTCCCAGAGAGAGGGGAATGATAAAGATTTGGCCCAGTCCCAGAGAGAGGGAAATGACACAGATGTGTCCCAGTCCCAGAGAGAGGGGAATGAGGGGAATGATAAAGATTTGGACCAGTCCCAGAGAGAGGGGAATGAGGGGAATGATAAAGATTTGGCCCAGTCCCAGAGAGAGGGGAATGATAAAGATTTGGCCCAGTCCCAGAGAGAGGGGAATGATATAGATGTGTCCCAGTCCCAGAGAGAGGGGAATGAGGGGAATGATAAAGATTTGGCCTAGTCCCAGAGAGAGGGGAATGACACAGATGTGTCCCAGTCCCAGAGAGAGGGGAATGAGGGGAATGATAAAGATTTGGCCCAGTCCCAAAGAGAGGGGAATGAGGGGAATGATAAAGATTTGGCCCAGTCCCAGAGAGAGGGGAATGATACAGATGTGTCCCAGTCCCAGAGAGAGGGGAATGAGGGGAATGATAAAGATTTGGCCCAGTCCCAGAGAGATGGGAATGAGGGGAATGATAAAGATTTGGCCCAGTCCCAGAGAGAGGGGAATGATAAAGATTTGGCCCAGTCCCAGAGAGAGGGGAATGATACAGATGTGTCCCAGTCCCAGAGAGAGGGGAATGAGGGGAATGATAAAGATTTGGCCTAGTCCCAGAGAGAGGGGAATGACACAGATGTGTCCCAGTCCCAGAGAGAGGGGAATGAGGGGAATGATACAGATTTGGCCCAGTCCCAGAGAGAGGGGAATGATATAGATGTGTCCCAGTCCCACAGAGAGGGGAATGATAAAGATTTGGCCCAGTCCCAGAGAGAGGGGAATGAGGGGAATCATAAAGATTTGGCCCACTCCCAGAGAGAGGGGAATGATAAAGATTTGGCCCAGTCCCAGAGAGAGGGGAATGATAAAGATGTGGCCCAGTCCCAGAGAGAGGGGAATGATAAAGATTTGGCCCAGTCCCAGAGAGAGGGAAATGACACAGATGTGTCCCAGTCCCAGAGAGAGGGGAATGATACAGATTTGGCCCAGTCCCAGAGAGAGGGGAATGATATAGATGTGTCCCAGTCCCACAGAGAGGGGAATGATAAAGATTTGGCCCAGTCCCAGAGAGAGGGGAATGAGGGGAATCATAAAGATTTGGCCCAGTCCCAGAGAGAGGGGAATGAGGGGAATCATAAAGATTTGGCCCAGTCCCAGAGAGAGGGGAATGAGGGGAATGATAAAGATTTGGCCCAGTCCCAGAGAGAGGGGAATGATACAGATGTGTCTCAGTCCCAGAGAGAGGGGAATGAGGGGAATGATAAAGATTTGGCCCAGTCCCAGAGAGAGGGGAATGAGGGGAATGATAAAGATTTGGCCCAGTCCCAGAGAGAGGGGAATGATAAAGATTTGGCCCAGTCCCAGAGAGAGGGGAATGATACAGATGTGTCCCAGTCCCAGAGAGAGGGGAATGAGGGGAATGATAAAGATTTGGCCTAGTCCCAGAGAGAGGGGAATGACACAGATGTGTCCCAGTCCCAGAGAGAGGGGAATGAGGGGAATGATACAGCTTTGGCCCAGTCCCAGAGAGAGGGGAATGATATAGATGTGTCCCAGTCCCACAGAGATTGGAATGATAAAGATTTGGCCCAGTCCCAGAGAGAGGGGAATGAGGGGAATCATAAAGATTTGGCCCAGTCCCAGAGAGAGGGGAATGAGGCGAATGATAAAGATTTGGCCCACTCCCAGAGAGAGGGGAATGATAAAGATTTGGCCCAGTCCCAGAGAGAGGGAAATGATAAAGATGTGGCCCAGTCCCAGAGAGAGGGGAATGAGGGGAATGATAAAGATTTGGCCCAGTCCCAGAGAGAGGGGAATGATAAAGATTTGGCCCAGTCCCAGAGAGAGGGGAATGAGGGGAATGATAAAGATTTGGCCCAGTACCAGAGAGAGGGGAATGAAGGGAATGATAAAGATTTGGCCCAGTCCCAGAGAGAGGGGAATTATAAAGATTTGGCCCAGTCCCAGAGAGAGTGGAATGATACAGATTTGGCCCAGTCCCAGAGAGAGGGGAATGATACAGATGTGTCCCAGTCCCAGAGAGAGGGGAATGATAAAGATTTGGCCCAGTCCCAGAGAGAGTGGAATGATACAGATTTGGCCCAGTCCCAGAGAGAGGGGAATGATACAGATGTGTCCCAGTCCCAGAGAGAGGGGAATGATAAAGATTTGGCCCAGTCCCAGAGAGAGGGGAATGATAAAGATTTTGCCCAGTCCCAGAGAGAGGGGAATGACACAGATGTGTCCCAGTCCCAGAGAGAGGGGAATGAGGGGAATGATACAGATTTGGCCCAGTCCCAGAGAGATTGGAATGATATAGATGTGTCCCAGTCCCACAGAGAGGGGAATGATAAAGATTTGGCCCAATCCCAGAGAGAGGGGAATGAGGGGAATCATAAAGATTTGGCCCAGTCCCAGAGAGAGGGGGATGAGGGGAATGATAAAGATTTGGCCCAGTCCCAGAGAGAGGGGAATGAGGGGAATGATAAAGATTTGGCCCAGTCCCAGAGAGAGGGGAATGAGGGGAATTATAAAGATTTGGCCCAGAGGGGAATCATAAAGATTTGGCCCAGTCCCAGAGAGAGGGGAATGAGGGGAATGATAAAGATTTGGCCCAGTCCCAGAGAGAGGGGAATGAGGGGAATGATAAAGATTTGGCCGGGTGTCTGCTCCATTATGGATGCATCCTGACTGACAGTACTGTCTCTGAGTCATCCTCCCTGATTAACATGACTTCCCCTTTCTTCCTTTGGTCTAGTGTATGTCACAACAATAACAATGGCCCATCCATAACACAGTAACAATAGTGATACCTGGATTTTATTTGTTCAGTTTGACCTAGTGAGATTTATAAATGTCAGACAGATTAATGATCCCTGTTTGACTGTGGAAAATAATCTTCCACTAAACATTACGTAAACACACAAGCAATTACCAGAGATAATGTACACTGTTACAGGACCAGAGATAATGTAAAATATTACAGGACCCGAGATAATGTAAAATATTACATGCTCAGAGATCATGTAAAATATCACAGGACCCAAGATCATGTAAAATGTTACAGGACCCAAGATAATGTAAAATATTACAGGACCCAAGATGATGTAAAATATTACAGGACCCGAGATAATGTAAAATGTTACAGGACCCAAGATAATGTACACTGTTACAGGACCAGAGATCATGTAAAATATGACATGCCCAGAGATTATGTACATTGTTACATGCACAGAGATAATATACACTAGTACAGGCCCAGAGGTAATGTACACTATTACATGCCCAGAGGTAATGTACACTATTACATGCCCAGAGATAATGTACGCTATCACATGTCCAGGGGTAATGTACACTATTACATGCCCAGAGATAATGTACACTGTTACAAGCCCAGAGACCATGTACACTGTTACAAGCCCAGAGACCATGTACACTGTTACAAGCCCAGAGACCATGTACACTGTTACAAGCCCAGAGACCATGTACACTGTTACAAGCCCAGAGACCATGTACACTGTTACAAGCCCAGAGACCATGTACACTTTTACAAGCCCAGAGACCATTTGTACTGTTACAAGCCCAGAGACCATGTACACTGTTACAGGCCCAGAGACCATGTTCACTGTTACAGGCCCATAGACCATGTACACTGTTATAGGCCCAGAGACCATGTACACTGTTACAGGCCCAGAGACCATGTACACTGTTACAAGCCTAGATACCATGTACACTGTTACAGGCCCAGAGACCATGTACACTGTTACAGGCCCAGAGACCATGTACACTGTTACAGGCCCAGAGATAATGTACACTGTTACAAGCCCAGAGACCATGTACACTGTTACAGGCCCAGCGATAATGTACACTGTTACAAGCCCAGAGACCATGTGTACTGTTACAAGCCCAGCGATAATGTTCACTGTTACAAGCCCAGAGACCATGTACACTGTTACATGCCCAGAGATAATGTACACTGTTACAAGCCCAGAGATAATGTACACCGGCACATGCCCAGAGATAATGTACATGGTTACATGCCCAGAGGTAATGTACACTGTTACATGCCCAGAGATAATGTACACCGTTACATGGCCAGAGATAATGGACAGCGTTACATGTCCAGAGATAATGCACACCGGTACAAGCCCAGAGATAATGTACACTTTTACAGGCCCAGAGATAATGTACACTGTTACAGGCCCATTTAGTTTTTTCAGACGGATTAGATAAACTGGAAGTGTCCCCTCCAGCAATCCCATCTACCATGCATCCCAAATGGCACCCTATTCCCTATACAGTGCACTACGTTTGTAGGGAATAGAGTGTCATTTGGAATGCATCCCTACAGACGTCACTCTTAACCAACCCTGTAGTTGTTTAGTTTTGTAGTTAACAAAAATAGATGAATAATGATACCATAAATATGGGATGCTGTTTTCAAGTCTGCCTACATACAGACTGCCTACATACAGTCTGCCTACGTACAGACTGCCTACATACAGACTGCCTACATACAGACTGCCTACATACAGACTGCCTACGTATAGACTGCCTACATACAGACTGCCTACATACAGACTGCCTACGTACAGACTGCCTACGTACAGACTGCCTACGTACAGACTGCCTACGTACAGACTGCCTACATACAGACTGCCTACGTACAGACTGCCTACGTACAGACTGCCTACGTACAGACTGCCTACATACAGACTGCCTACGTAAGTACAGACTGCCTACATACAGACTGCATACGTACAGACTTCCTACGTACAGACTGCCTACGTACAGACTGCCTACATACAGACTGCCTACATACAGACTGCCTATGTACAGACTGCCTACATACAGACTGCCTACATACAGACTGCCTACGTACAGACTGCCTACGTACAGACTGCCTACATACAGACTGCCTACGTACAGACTGCCTACATACCTTTAATAAAGGTGTTCTCAACTAGCCTACCTGGTTAAATAAAGGTGTTCTCAACTAGCCTACCTGGTTAAATAAAGGTGAAATAAAAATAAATAAAAAAACAAGATATGTAAACATTACTAAAGTGGCATAGACTTGTGTTCCATTTCTTAAAGTGGCCAGTGATTTCAAGTCTGTACGTAGGCAGTCTGTACGTAGGCAGTCTGTACGTAGGCAGTCTGTATGTAGGCAGTCTGTACGTAGGCAGTCTGTATGTAGGCAGTCTGTACCAGGTAGGCTAGTTGAGAACACCTTTATTTAACCAGGTAGGCTAGTTGAGAACAAGTTCTCATTTGCAACTGCGACCTGGCCAAGATAAAGCATAGCAGTGTGAGCAGACAACAAAGAGTTACACATGGAGTAAACAATTAACAAGTCAATAACACATTAGAAAACAGAGGGGGGGTCTATATACAATGTGTGCAAAAGGCATGAGGAGGTAGGCGAATAATTACAATTTTGCAGATTAACACTGGAGTGATAAATGATCAGATGGTCATGTACAGGTAGAGATATTGGTGTGCAAAAGAGCAGAAAAGTAACTAAATAAAAACAGTATGGGGATGAGGTAGGTAAAAATGGGTGGGCTATTTACCGATAGACTATGTACAGCTGCAGCGATCGGTTAGCTGCTCAGATAGCAGATCTTTGAAGTTGGTGAGGGAGTTGGTGAAGTTGACCTGAAGTCTCCAACTTCAGCGATTTTTGCAATTCGTTCCAGTCACAGGCAGCAGAGAACTGGAACGAAAGGCGGCCAAATGAGGTGTTGGCTTTAAGGATGATCAGTGAGATACACCTGCTGGAGCGCGTGCTACGGATGGGTGTTGCCATCGTGACCAGTGAGCTGAGATAAGGCCTCCGCCTTTACCTAGCATGGACTTGTAGATGACCTGGAGCCAGTGGGTCTGGCGACGAATATGTAGCGAGGGCCAGCCGACTAGAGCATACAAGTCGCAGTGGTGGGTGGTATAAGGTGCTTTAGTTTTTTTTTCTTTAGTTTGCAGTCTAGCCAGACACCTAGGTACTTATAGACGTCCACATATTCTAGGTCGGAACCATCCAGGGTGGTGATGCTAGTCGGGCATGCGGGTGCAGGCAGCGGCCGGTTGAAAAGCATGCATTTGGTTTTACTAGCGTTTAAGAGCCGTTGGAGGCCACGGAAGGAGTGTTGTACGGCATTGAAGCTTGTTTGGAGGTTAGATAGCACAGTGTCCAAAGACGGGCCGAAAGTATATAGAATGGTGTCGTCTGCGTAGAGGTGGATCAGGGAATCGCCCGCAGCAAGAGCAACATCATTGATATACACAGAGAAAAGAGTCGGCCCGAGAATTGAACCCTGTGGCACCCCCATAGAGACTGCCAGAGGACCAGACAGCATGCCCTCCGATTTGACGCACTGAACTCTGTCTGCAAAGTAATTGGTGAACCAGGCAAGGCAGTCATCCGAAAAACCTAGGCTCCTGAGTCTGCCGATAAGAATATGGTGATTGACAGAGTCGAACGCCTTGGCAAGGTCGATGAAGACGGCTGCACAGTACTGTCTTTTATCGATGGCGGTTATGATATCGTTGAGGACCTTGAGTGTGGCTGAGGTGCACCCATGACCGGCTCGGAAACCAGATTGCACAGCGGAGAAGGTACGGTGGGATTCGAGATGGTCAGTGACCTGTTTGTTGACTTGGCTTTCGAAGACCTTAGATAGGCAGGGCAGGATGGATATAGGTCTGTAACAGTTTGGGTCCAGGGTGTCTCCCCCCTTGAAGAGGGGGATGACTGCGGCAGCTTTCCAATCCTTGGGGATCTCAGACGATATGAAAGAGAGATTGAACAGGCTGGTAATAGGGGTTGCGACAATGGTTTTCAGAAATAGAGGGTCCAGATTGTCAAGCCCAGCTGATTTGTACGGGTCCAGGTTTTGCAGCTCTTTCAGAACATCTGCTATCTGGATTTGGTTAAAGGAGAACCTGGAGAGGCTTGGGCGAGGAGCTGCGGGGGGGGCGGAGCTGTTGGCCGAGGTTGAAGTAGCCAGGCGGAAGGCATGGCCAGCCGTTGAGAAATGCTTATTGAAGTTTTCAATAATCATGGATTTATCAGTGGTGACCGTGTTACCTAGCCTCAGTGCAGTGGGCAGCTGGGAGGAGGTGCTCTTGTTCTCCATGGACTTCACGGTGTCCCAGAACTTTTTGGAGTTGGAGCTACAGGATGCAAACTTCTGCCTGAAGAAGCTGGCCTTAGCTTTCCTGACTGACTGCGTGTATTGGTTCCGGACTTCCCTGAACAGTTGCATATCACGGGGACTATTCGATGCTATTGCAGTCCGCCACAGGATGTTTTTGTGCTGGTCGAGGGCAGTCAGGTCTGGGGGGAACCAAGGGCTGTATCTGTTCTTAGTTCTGCATTTTTTGAACGGAGCATGCTTATCTAAAATGGTGAGGAAGTTACTTTTAAAGAATGACCAGGCATCCTCAACTGACGGGATGAGGTCAATGTCCTTCCAGGATACCCGGGCCAGGTCGATTAGAAAGGCCTGCTCACAGAAGTGTTTTAGGGAGCGTTTGACAGTGATGAGGGGTGGTCGTTTGACTGCGGCTCCGTAGCGGATACAGGCAATGAGGCAGTGATCGCTGAGATCCTGGTTGAAGACAACAGAGGTGTATTTGGAGGGCCAGTTGGTCAGGATGATGTCTATGAGGGTGCCCTTGTTTACAGAGTTAGGGTTGTACCTGGTGGGTTCCTTGATGATTTGTGTGAGATTGAGGGAATCTAGCTTAGATTGTAGGACTGGCGGGGTGTTAAGCATATCCCAGTTTAGGTCACCTAACAGAACAAACTCTGAAGCTAGATGGGGGGTGATCAATTCACAAATGGTGTCCAGGGCACAGCTGGGAGCTGAGGGGGGTCAGTAGCAGGCGGCAACCGTGAGAGACTTATTTCTGGAGAGAGTAATTTTCAAAATGAGTAGTTCGAACTGTTTGGGTATGGACCTGGAAAGTATGACATTACTTTGCAGGCTATCTCAGCAGTAAACTGCAACTCCTCCCCCTTTGGCAGTTCTATCTTGACGGAAGATGTTATAGTTGAATTTGAATTCAACTCTGAATTTTTGGTGGCCTTCCTGAGCCAGGATTCAGACACAGCAAGGACATCAGGGTTAGCAGAGTGTGCTAAAGCAGTGAGTAAAACAAACTTAGGGAGGAGGCTTCTGATGTTGACATGCATGAAACCAAGGCTTTTTCGATCACAGAAGTCAACAAATGAGGGTGCCTGGGGACATGCAGGGCCTGGGTTTACCTCCACATCACCCGCGTAATAGAGAAGGAGTAGTATGAGGGTGCGGCTAAAGGCTATCAAAACTGGTCGCCTAGAGCGTTGGGGACAGAGAATAAGAGGAGCAGGTTTCTGGGCATGGTAGAATATATTCAGGGCATAATGCGCAGACAGGGGTATGGTGGGGTGCGGGTACAGCGGAGGTAAGCCCAGGCACTGGGTGATGATGAGAGAGGTTGTATCTCTGGACATGCTGGTAGTAATGGGTGAGGTCACCGCATGTGTGGGAGGTGGGACAAAGGAGTTATCAGGGGCATGAAGAGTGGAACTAGGGGCTCCATTGTGAACTAAAACAATGATAACTAACCTGAACAACAGTATACAAGGCATATTGACATTTGAGAGAGACATACAGCGAGGCATACAGTAATCACAGGTGTTGAATTGGAAAAGCTAGCTAAAACAGTAGGTGAGACAACAGCTAATCAGCTAGCACAACAACAGCAGGTAAAATGGCGTAGACTAGGCAACGGGGCCAACAGATAAAACAAACAAGCAGAATGGAGTACCGTGATTAATGGACAGTCCAGCGTGCATCAGCTATGTAGCCAAGAGATCAGTGTCCAGGGGGCAGCGGTGGATGGGGCAGGGAAGCTGGACTGGCGAGTGTTATCCAGGTAAAAAAAAACTAACAATGACTAAATAGCGTGTAGCTAGTTAGCTGGTTAGCTTCTGGAGGTTCTTGAGTGTGTTCTAAAAATAAAAAAATAATAGCGATTCCGTATCACATTGGGTGAGGCAGGTTTCCGGAAGGTATAAACAAATTAAAAGTCAAAAGAGATAGAAAGTAAATATGAGTCCGGTGAGCGTTTGGGACGCGGCGATTCAGGCGGTTAGCAGGCCTGTGCTAACAAGCTAACAGTTTGTAGGCCCGGGCTAGACAGGGTAGCAGTTAGCGGACCGGAGCTGGACAAGCTAGCAGTTAGCAGGCCGAATTAGCAAGCAGGGAGATAGTGAGGGCTAGAGAGTTAGCCTTTGGGGGATGTCGCGATGGGGTGAGTCTGTTTATTCCTCTTCATGCGATGACATCGATAGACCGGTCGTGGGCCCGGGTATTGTAGCTCAGGAGTATGCTACGGTGGTAGCACAGGTGCTACGGCCGGGCTAGCTTCAAGCTAAGTGGGTGGAAACGCTAGCCAGGAGTAATCCGGGGTTGCGGTTTAGCTAGATAGCTAGTTGCTGAAAATTCCAGCTGAAAGATGTTCCGTTTGCGGTGGGAATCCGGGGATGAATCCGGGGATGAAAAATAAATAGGTCCGTTATGCTCTGGTTAGAGTCGCGTTGTACGAACAGGCGAGAGCTTTCCGAACTACAGGTTAGCTGATGACCGGTTAGCTGAAGACCGCTAGCATACCCGCTGGTTAGCTGGCTAGCTTCAGTTGAGGGGTTCCGAAGTAAATATAAATACTTTAGGAAAAATAGCTACATTGGGTGAGTCGGGTTGCAGGAGAGTATTTGGAAGCTTAGGGTTTAGCAAAATGTTTTCAAAGAGATATGTGGAGAAAATATGTAAAAAACGAAAAAGAAATGATAAATACAGGGACACGACAGGACAGGACGACTTACTGCTACGCCATCTTGGAATCAAGATGTATTACTCATCTCATATGTAAATACTGTATTTTATACCATCTATTGCAGCTTGCCTATGCTGCTCTGTCATGACTTAGATGTGTGTGTATAAGGTAGTTGTTGTGAAATTGTTAGATTACTTGTTGGTTATTACTGCACTGTCGAAATTAGAAGCACAAGCGTTTCACTACACTCGCAATAACATCTGCTAACCATGTGTATGTGACCAATAAAATGGGATTTAATTTGAGTTAGAGGGCTTGGGCTGTTACATATCAACGTATACAGTTTGATGTCAAGTATGGACCTTCTTGATATACGGATAAGGACATGGCTGATTACAGCGTCTTCATGTGGGACACATTGAGAAAATGGTGATGGGTGGCTATATATGTCAAATCATGTGGCATCATGTTCTCTAAATATGGCAGCCCTTGGTTATATATGTGGCTTCGGCCAAAATACACATTTTACGCTGAGATAAAAATATATATATATACACATAAACATTTCCTCTATGAGGTGCATGCCTGACCCCAAATTAGCTCTTAAAATTGTTCACATCTATTTTTATATCTCTGGCAGACAAACAAATAAAATCAAATGTTATTGGTCACATACACATGGTTAGCAGATGTTAATGGTCACATGGTCAGCAGGTGTTAATGTAAGTGTAGCGAAATGCTTGTGCTTCTAGTTCCGTCAAAGCAGTAATATCTAACAAGTAATCTAATAATTTCACAACGACTCCTCATACACACAATGTAAAGGAATGAATAAGTGAGTGATGGCCGTGCGGCGTAGACAAGATGCAGTAGATGGTGTAGAGTACAGTGTATACATATGAGATGAGTAATGTAGGGTATGTAAACATTATATAAAGTGCCATAGTTTAAAGTGGCTAGTGATACATGTATTACATAAAGATGCAGTAGATGGTATAGAGTACAGTATATACATATGAGATGAGTAATGTAGGGTATGTAAACATTATATAAAGTGCCATAGTTTAAAGTGGCTAGTGATACATGTATTACATAAAGATGCAGTAGATGGTATAGAGTACAGTATATACATATGCGATGAGTAATTTAGGGTATGTAAACAAAGTGGCATAGTTAAAGTGGCTAGTGATACATGTATTACATAAAGATGCAGTAGATGGTGTAGAGTACAGTATATACATATGATATGAGTAATGTAGGGTATGTAAACATTATTAAAGTGAGTTATTTAAGGTGACTAGTGATACATTTATTAATAAATCCATTTATTTAAGTGGCCAGTGATTTGAGTCAGTATGTTGGCAGCAGCCACTCAATGTTACTGATGGCTGTTTAACAGTCTGATGGCCTTGAGATAGAAGCTGTTTTTCAGTCTCTCGGTCCGAGATTTGATGCACCTCTACTGACCTCGCCTTCTGGATGATAGCAGGGTGAACAGGCTGTGGCTCGGGTGGTTGTTGTCCTTGATGATCTTTATGGCCTTCCTGTGACATCGGGTGGTGTAGGTGTTCTGGAGGGCAGGTAGTTTGTCCCCGGTGATGTGTTGTGCAGACCTCACCACCCTCTGGAGAGCCTTACGGTTGAGGGCGGTGCTGTAGCCGTACAAGGCGGTTATACAGCCCGACAGGATGCTCTCGATTGTGCATCTGTAGAAGTTTGTGAGTGCTTTTGGTGACAAGCCGAATTTCTTCAGCCTCCTGAGGTCTTCACCACACTGTCAGTGTGGGTGGACCAATTCAGTTTGTCCGTGATGTGTATGCTGAGGAACATAAAACTTACTACCCTCTCCACTATTGTTCCGTCGATGTGGATAGGGGGGTGCTCCCTCTGCTGTTTCCTGAAGTCCACGATCATCTCCTTTGTTTTGTTGACATTGAGTGGGAGGTTATTATCCTCACCTCCTGCCTGTAGGCCGTCTCGTTGTGGTTGGTAATCTTAACACGTGCCCTCTATCCAATCACCTTAACATAATTCCTCTATCCAATCACCTTAACACATCTCCTCTATCCAATCACCTTAACACATCTCCTCTATTCAATCAGCTTAACACGTGCCCTCTATCCAATCACCTTAACACATCTCCTCTATCCAATCACCTTAACACGTGCCCTCTATCCAATAACCTTAACACGGGCCCTCATGAGATACTCAGGCGAGTAAAACCTAGAGACCTCTTTAGATATTGTGCACCAGCTGTTGTTTACATACGTGTACATGCATAGGCCCCCAACCCGTGTCTTACCAGAGGCTGCTGTTCTGTCCTGCTAATGGAGTGTATAACCCACCAGTTGTATGTTATTAATGTCATCGGTCAGCCACGACTCTGTGAAACATAAGATATTAAAGTGTTTATTGTCGTATTGGTAGGATAAACGTGCTTTTAGTTTGTTCCATTTATTTTCCAGGGATTGTACATTAGCTAGCAGGATGGAAGACAAAGGACGAGTAGACACTCGCTGCCTGATCCTCACAAAGCACATATTTTTCTGAAAAATCTGCGTTTCCTTCTCCAGCGAATAACAGGGATCTGGGCCTGGTCGGGTGTGTGTATTAGATCCCTCCCGTCCGACTCATTGAATAACAGGGATCTGGGCCTGGTCGGGTGTCTGACTCATTGAATAACAGGGATCTGGGCCTGGTCGGGTGTCCGACTCATTGAATAACAGGGATCTGGGCCTGGTCGGGTGTGCGACTCATTGAATAAACGGGATCTGGGCCTGGTTGGGTGTCTGTACTATATCCCTCCCGTCCGACTCGTTGAATAAAAGGGATCTGGGCCTGGTCGGGTGTCCGACTCATTGATTAACTGTGATCTGGGCCTATTCGGGTATCTGTAGTATATCCCTCCCGTCCGACTCATTGAATAACAGGGATCTGGGCCTGGTCGGGTGTCCGACTCATTGAATAACAGGGATCTGGGCCTGGTCGGGTGTCCGACTCATTGAATAACAGGGATCTGGGCCTGGTCGGGTGTCCGACTCATTGAATAACAGGGATCTGGGCCTGGTCGGGTGTCCGACTCATTGAATAACAGGGATCTGGGCCTGGTCGGGTGTCCGACTCATTGAATAACAGGGATCTGGGCCTGGTCGGTTCTCCCACTCATTGAATAACAGGGATCTGGGCCTGGTCGGGTGTCCGACTCCTTGAATAACAGGGATCTATGCCTGGTCGGTTGTCCGACTCATTGAATAACAGGGATCTGGTCCTGGTCGGGTGTCCGACTCATTGAATAATAGGGATCTGGGCCTGGTCGGGTGTCTGTATTATATCCCTCCTGTCCGACTCGTTGAATAACAGGGATCTGGGCCTGGTCGGGTGTCCGACTCATTGAATAACAGGGATCTGGGCCTGGTCGTGTGTGCGACTCATTGAATAACAGGGATCTGGGCCTGGTCGGGTGTGCGACTCATTGAATAACAGGGATCTGGGCCTGGTTGGGTGTCTGTATTATATCCCTCCTGTCCGACTCGTTGAATAACAGGGATCTGGGCCTGGTCGGGTGTCCGACTCATTGAATAACAGGGATCTGGGCCTGGTCGTGTGTGCGACTCATTGAATAACAGGGATCTGGGCCTGGTCGGGTTTCCGACTCATTGAATAACAGGGATCTGGGCCTGGTCGGGTGTCTGTATTATATCCCTCCCGTCCGACTCGTTGAATAACAGGGATCTGGGCCTGGTCGGGTGTCCGACTCATTGAATAACAGGGATCTGGGCCTGGTCAGGTGTCTGTAGTATATCCCTCCCGTCCGACTCGTTGAATAACAGGGACCTGGGCCTGGTCGGTGTCTGTATTATATTCATCCCGTCCGTCTCATTGAATAACAGGGATCTGGGCCTGGTCGGGTGTCCGACTCATTGAATAACAGGGATCTGGGCCTGGTCGGGTGTCTGTATTATATCCCTCCCATCCGACTCGTTAAATAACAGGGATCTGGGCTGGTCGGGTGTGCGACTCATTGAAGAACAGGGATCTGGGCCTGGTAGGGAGTCCGACTCATTGAATAACAGTGATCTATGCCTGGTCGGTTGTCCGACTCATTGAATAACAGGGATCTGGTCCTGGTCGGGTGTCCGACTCATTGAATAATAGGGATCTGGGCCTGGTCGGGTGTATGACTCATTGAATAACAGTGATCTGGGCCTGGTCGGGAGTCCGACTCATTGAATAACAGGGATCTGGGCCTGGTCGGGTGTGCGACTCATTGAATAACAGGGATCTGGGCCTGGTCGGGTGTCTGTATTATATCCCTCCTGTCCGACTCGTTGAATAACAGGGATCTGGGCCTGGTCGGGTGTCCGACTCATTGAATAACAGGGATCTGGGCCTGGTCGTGTGTGCGACTCATTGAATAACAGGGATCTGGGCCTGGTCGGGTGTGCGACTCATTGAATAACAGGGATCTGGGCCTGGTTGGGTGTCTGTATTATATCCCTCCTGTCCGACTCGTTGAATAACAGGGATCTGGGCCTTGTCGGGTGTCTGTACTATATCCCTCCCGTCCGACTCGTTAAATAAAAGGGATCTGGGCCTGGTCGGGTGTCCGACTCATTGATTAACTGTGATCTGGGCCTATTCGGGTATCTGTAGTATATCCCTCCCGTCCGACTCATTGAAAAACAGGGATCTGGGCATGGTCGGGTGTCTGTATTATATTCCTCCCGTCCGACTCATTGAATAACAGGGATCTGGGCCTGGTCGGGTGTCCGACTCATTGAATAACAGGGATCTGGGCCTGGTCGGGTGTCCGACTCATTGAATAACAGGGATCTGGGCCTGGTCGGGTGTCTGCATTATATCCCTCCCGTCCGACTCATTGAATAACAGGGATCTGGGCCTGGTAGGGAGTCCGACTCATTGAATAACAGGGATCTATGCCTGGTCTGTTGTCCGACTCATTGAATAACAGGGATCTGGTCCTGGTCGGGTGTCCGACTCATTGAATAATAGGGATCTGGGCCTGGTCGGGTGTATGACTCATTGAATAACAGTGATCTGGGCCTGGTCGGGTGTCTGTATTATATCCCTCCTGTCCGACTCATTGAATAACAGGGATCTGGGCCTGGTCGGGTGTCCGACTCATTGAATAACAGGGATCTGGGCCTGGTCGTGTGTGCGACTCATTGAATAACAGGGATCTGGGCCTGGTCGGGTGTGCGACTCATTGAATAACAGGGATCTGGGCCTGGTTGGGTGTCTGTATTATATCCCTCCTGTCCGACTCGTTGAATAACAGGGATCTGGGCCTGGTCGGGTGTCCGACTCATTGAATAACAGGGATCTGGGCCTGGTCGTGTGTGCGACTCATTGAATAACAGGGATCTGGGCCTGGTCGGGTTTCCGACTCATTGAATAACAGGGATCTGGGCCTGGTCGGGTGTCTGTATTATATCCCTCCCGTCCGACTCGTTGAATAACAGGGATCTGGGCCTGGTCGGGTGTCTGTAGTATATCCCTCCCGTCCGACTCGTTGAATAACAGGGACCTGGGCCTGGTCGGGTGTCTGTATTATATTCATCCCGCCCGTCTCATTGAATAACAGGGATGGGCCTGGTCGGGTGTCCGACTCATTGAATAACAGGGATCTGGGCCTGGTCGGGTTTCCGACTCATTGAATAACAGGGATCTGGGCCTGGTCGGGTGTCCGACTCAGTGAAGAACAGGGATCTGGGCCTGGTCGGGTGTCCGACTCATTTAATAACAGGGATCTGGGCCTGGTCGGGTGTCCGACTCATTGAATAACAGGGATCTGGACCTGGTCGGTTGTCCGAATCATTGAATAACGTGGATCTGGGCCTGGTCGGGTGTGCGACTCATTGAATAACAGGGATCTGGGCCTGGTCGGGTGTCTGTATTATATCACCTCCCGTCCGACTCGTTGAATAACAGGGATCTGGGCCTGGTCGGGTGTCTGTAGTATATCCCTCCCGTCCGACTCGTTGAATAACAGGGACCTGGGCCTGGTCGGGTGTCTGTATTATATTCATCCCGTCCGTCTCATTGAATAACAGGGATCTGGGCCTGGTCGGGTGTCAGACTCATTGAATAACAGGGATCTGGGCCTGGTCGGGTTTCCGACTCATTGAATAACAGGGATCTGGGCCTGGTCGGGTGTCCGACTCATTGAAGAACAGGGATCTGGGCCTGGTCGGGTGTCCGACTCATTTAATAACAGGGATCTGGGCCTGGTCGGGTGTGCGACTCATTGAATAACAGGGATCTGGGTCTAGTCGGGTGTCCGACTCATTGAATAACAGGGATCTGGGCCTGGTCGGGTTTCTGTAGTATCTCCCTCCCGTCCGACTCATTGAAAAACAGGGATCTGGGCCTGGTCGGGTGTCTGTATTATATCCCTCCCATCCGACTCGTTGAATAACAGGGATCTGGGCCTGCTCGGGTGTCCGACTCATTGAATAACAGGGATCTGGGCCTGGTCGGATGTCTGTAGTATATCCCTCCCGTCCGACTCGCTGAATAACAGGGATCCGGGCCTGGTCGGGTGTCTGTATTATAATCATCCCGTCCGTCTCATTGAATAACAGAGATCTGGGCCTGGTCTGGTGTCCGACTCATTGAATAACAGGGATCTGGGCCAGGTCGGGTTTCCGACTCATTGAATAACAGGGATCTGGGCCTGGTCGGGTGTGCGACTCATTGAAGAACAGGGATATGGGCCTGTCGGGTTTCCGACTCATTGAATAACAGGGATCTGGGCCTGGTCGGGTTTCCGACTCATTGAATAACAGGGATCTGGGCCTGGTCGGGTATCTGTAGTATATCCCTCCCGTCCGACTCATTGAATAACAGGGATCTCTGGGCCTGGTCGGGTGTCCGACTCATTGAATAACAGGGATCTGGGCCTGGTCGGGTGTCTGTATTATATTCCTCCCGTCCGACTCGTTGAATAACAGGGATCTGGGCCTGGTCGGGTGTCCGACTCATTGAATAACAGGGATCTGGGCCTGGTCGGGTATCTGTAGTATATCCCTCCCGTCCGACTCATTGAATAACAGGGATCTGGGCCTGGTCGGGTGTCCGACTCATTGAATAACAGGGATCTGGGCCTGGTCGGGAGTCCGACTCATTGAATAACAGGTATCTGGGCCTGGTCGGGTGTCTGTAGTATATCCCTCCCGTCCGACTCATTGAATAACAGGGATCTGGGCCTGGTCGGTGTTCGAATCATTGAATAACAGGGATCTGGGCCTGGTCGGGTGTCGACTCATTGAATAACAGGGATCTGGGCCTGGTCGGGTGTCCGACTCATTGAATAACAGGGATCTGGTCCTGGTCGGGTGTCCGACTCATTGAATAATAGGGATCTGGGCCTGGTCGGGTGTATGACTCATTGAATAACAGTGATCTGGGCCTGGTCGGGAGTCCGACTCATTGAATAACAGGGATCTGGGCCTGGTCGGGTGTGCGACTCATTGAATAACAGGGATCTGGGCCTGGTCGGGTGTCTGTATTATATCCCTCCTGTCCGACTCGTTGAATAACAGGGATCTGGGCCTGGTCGGGTGTCCGACTCATTGAATAACAGGGATCTGGGCCTGGTCGTGTGTGCGACTCATTGAATAACAGGGATCTGGGCCTGGTCGGGTGTGCGACTCATTGAATAACAGGGATCTGGGCCTGGTCGGGTGTCTGTATTATATCCCTCCTGTCCGACTCGTTGAATAACAGGGATCTGGGCCTGGTCGTGTGTGCGACTCATTTGAATAACAGGGATCTGGGCCTGGTCGAGTGTCCGACTCATTGAATAACAGGGATCTGGGCCTGGTCGTGTTTGCGACTCATTGAATAACAGGGATCTGGGCCTGGTCGGGTTTCCGACTCATTGAATAACAGGGATCTGGGCCTGGTCGGGTGTCTGTATTATATCACCTCCCGTCCGACTCGTTGAATAACAGGGATCTGGGCCTGGTCGGGTGTCTGTAGTATATCCCTCCCGTCCGACTCGTTGAATAACAGGGACCTGGGCCTGGTCGGGTGTCTGTATTATATTCATCCCGTCCGTCTCATTGAATAACAGGGATCTGGGCCTGGTCGGGTGTCAGACTCATTGAATAACAGGGATCTGGGCCTGGTCGGGTGTCTGTATTATATCACCTCCCGTCCGACTCGTTGAATAACAGGGATCTGGGCCTGGTCGGGTGTCTGTAGTATATCCCTCCCGTCCGACTCGTTGAATAACAGGGACCTGGGCCTGGTCGGGTGTCTGTATTATATTCATCCCGTCCGTCTCATTGAATAACAGGGATCTGGGCCTGGTCGGGTGTCAGACTCATTGAATAACAGGGATCTGGGCCTGGTCGGGTTTCCGACTCATTGAATAACAGGGATCTGGGCCTGGTCGGGTGTCCGACTCATTGAAGAACAGGGATCTGGGCCTGGTCGGGTGTCCGACTCATTTAATAACAGGGATCTGGGCCTGGTCGGGTGTGCGACTCATTGAATAACAGGGATCTGGGTCTAGTCGGGTGTCCGACTCATTGAATAACAGGGATCTGGGCCTGGTCGGGTTTCTGTAGTATCTCCCTCCCGTCCGACTCATTGAAAAACAGGGATCTGGGCCTGGTCGGGTGTCTGTATTATATCCCTCCCATCCGACTCGTTGAATAACAGGGATCTGGGCCTGCTCGGGTGTCCGACTCATTGAATAACAGGGATCTGGGCCTGGTCGGATGTCTGTAGTATATCCCTCCCGTCCGACTCGCTGAATAACAGGGATCCGGGCCTGGTCGGGTGTCTGTATTATAATCATCCCGTCCGTCTCATTGAATAACAGAGATCTGGGCCTGGTCTGGTGTCCGACTCATTGAATAACAGGGATCTGGGCCAGGTCGGGTTTCCGACTCATTGAATAACAGGGATCTGGGCCTGGTCGGGTGTGCGACTCATTGAAGAACAGGGATATGGGCCTGTCGGGTTTCCGACTCATTGAATAACAGGGATCTGGGCCTGGTCGGGTTTCCGACTCATTGAATAACAGGGATCTGGGCCTGGTCGGGTATCTGTAGTATATCCCTCCCGTCCGACTCATTGAATAACAGGGATCTCTGGGCCTGGTCGGGTGTCCGACTCATTGAATAACAGGGATCTGGGCCTGGTCGGGTGTCTGTATTATATTCCTCCCGTCCGACTCGTTGAATAACAGGGATCTGGGCCTGGTCGGGTGTCCGACTCATTGAATAACAGGGATCTGGGCCTGGTCGGGTATCTGTAGTATATCCCTCCCGTCCGACTCATTGAATAACAGGGATCTGGGCCTGGTCGGGTGTCCGACTCATTGAATAACAGGGATCTGGGCCTGGTCGGGAGTCCGACTCATTGAATAACAGGTATCTGGGCCTGGTCGGGTGTCTGTAGTATATCCCTCCCGTCCGACTCATTGAATAACAGGGATCTGGGCCTGGTCGGTGTTCGAATCATTGAATAACAGGGATCTGGGCCTGGTCGGGTGTCGACTCATTGAATAACAGGGATCTGGGCCTGGTCGGGTGTCCGACTCATTGAATAACAGGGATCTGGTCCTGGTCGGGTGTCCGACTCATTGAATAATAGGGATCTGGGCCTGGTCGGGTGTATGACTCATTGAATAACAGTGATCTGGGCCTGGTCGGGAGTCCGACTCATTGAATAACAGGGATCTGGGCCTGGTCGGGTGTGCGACTCATTGAATAACAGGGATCTGGGCCTGGTCGGGTGTCTGTATTATATCCCTCCTGTCCGACTCGTTGAATAACAGGGATCTGGGCCTGGTCGGGTGTCCGACTCATTGAATAACAGGGATCTGGGCCTGGTCGTGTGTGCGACTCATTGAATAACAGGGATCTGGGCCTGGTCGGGTGTGCGACTCATTGAATAACAGGGATCTGGGCCTGGTCGGGTGTCTGTATTATATCCCTCCTGTCCGACTCGTTGAATAACAGGGATCTGGGCCTGGTCGTGTGTGCGACTCATTTGAATAACAGGGATCTGGGCCTGGTCGAGTGTCCGACTCATTGAATAACAGGGATCTGGGCCTGGTCGTGTTTGCGACTCATTGAATAACAGGGATCTGGGCCTGGTCGGGTTTCCGACTCATTGAATAACAGGGATCTGGGCCTGGGCGGGTGTCTGTAGTATATCCCTCCCGTCCGCCTCGTTGAATAACAGGGACCTGGGACTGGTCGGGTGTCTGTATTATATTCAACCCGTCCTTCTCATTGAATAACAGGGATCTGGGCCTGGGCGGGTGTCTGTAGTATATCCCTCCCGTCCGCCTCGTTGAATAACAGGGACCTGGGACTGGTCGGGTGTCTGTATTATATTCAACCCGTCCTTCTCATTGAATAACAGGGATCTGGGCCTGGTCGGGTGTCGAACTCATTGAATAACAGGGATCTGGGCCTGGTCGGGTGTCTGTATTATATCCCTCCCGTCCGACTCGTTAAATAACAGGGATCTGGGCTGGTCGGGTGTGCGACTCATTGAAGAACAGGGATATGGGCCTGGTCGGGTTTCCGACTCATTGAATAACAGGGATCTGGGCCTGGTCGGGTGTCCGACTCATTGAAGAACAGGGATCTGGGCCTGGTCGGGTGTCCGACTCATTTAATAACAGGGATCTGGGCCTGGTCGGGTGTCCGACTCATTGAATAACAGGGCTCTGGACCTGGTCGGGTGTGCGACTCATTGAATAACAGGGATCTGGGTCTGGTCGGGTGTCCGACTCATTGAATAACAGGGATCTGGGCCTGGTCGGGTTTCTGTAGTATCTCCCTCCCGTCCGACTCATTGAAAAACAGGGATGTGGGCCTGGTCGGGTGTCTGTATTATATCCCTCCCATCCGACTCGTTGAATAACAGGGATCTGGGCCTGGTCGGGTGTCCGACTCATTGAATAACAGGGATCTGGGCCTGGTTGGGTGTCTGTAGTATATCCCTCCCATCCGACTCGCTGAATAACAGGGATCCAGGCCTGGTCGGGTGTCTGTATTATAATCATCCCGTCCGTCTCATTGAATAACAGGGATCTGGGCCTGGTCGGGTGTCCGACTCATTGAATAACAGGGATCTGGGCCAGGTCGGGTTTCCGACTCATTGAATAACAGGGATCTGGGCCTGGTCGGGTGTGCGACTCATTGAAGAACAAGGATATGGGCCTGGTCGGGTTTCCGACTCATTGAATAACAGGGATCTGGGCCTGGTCGGGTTTCCGACTCATTGAATAACAGGGATCTGGGCCTGGTCGGGTATCTGTAGTATATCCCTACCCGTCCGACTCATTGAATAACAGGGATCTGGGCCTGGTCGGGTGTCCGACTCATTGAATAACAGGGATCTGGGCCTGGTCGGGTGTCTGTATTATATTCCTCCCGTCCGACTCGTTGAATAACAGGGATCTGGGCCTGGTCGGGTGTCCGACTCATTGAATAACAGGGATCTGGGCCTGGTCGGGTATCTGTAGTATATCCCTCCCGTCCGACGCATTGAATAACAGGGATCTGGGCCTGGTCGGGTGTCCGACTCATTGAATAACAGGGATCTGGGCCTGGTCGGGAGTCCGACTCATTGAATAACAGGGATCTGGGCCTGGTCGGGTGTCTGTAGTATATCCTTCCCGTCCGACTCATTGAATAACAGGGATCTGGGCCTGGTCGGTGTTCGACTCATTGAATAACAGGGATCTGGGCCTGGTCGGGTGTCGACTCATTGAATAACAGGGATCTGGGCCTGGTCGGGTGTGCGACTCATTGAATAACAGGGATCTGGGTCTGGTCGGGTGTCCGACTCATTGAATAACAGGGATCTGGGCCTGGTCGGGTTTCTGTAGTATCTCCCTCCCGTCCGACTCATTGAAAAACAGGGATGTGGGCCTGGTCGGGTGTCTGTATTATATCCCTCCCATCCGACTCGTTGAATAACAGGGATCTGGGCCTGGTCGGGTGTCCGACTCATTGAATAACAGGGATCTGGGCCTGGTTGGGTGTCTGTAGTATATCCCTCCCATCCGACTCGCTGAATAACAGGGATCCAGGCCTGGTCGGGTGTCTGTATTATAATCATCCCGTCCGTCTCATTGAATAACAGGGATCTGGGCCTGGTCGGGTGTCCGACTCATTGAATAACAGGGATCTGGGCCAGGTCGGGTTTCCGACTCATTGAATAACAGGGATCTGGGCCTGGTCGGGTGTGCGACTCATTGAAGAACAAGGATATGGGCCTGGTCGGGTTTCCGACTCATTGAATAACAGGGATCTGGGCCTGGTCGGGTTTCCGACTCATTGAATAACAGGGATCTGGGCCTGGTCGGGTGTCTGTATTATATCCCTCCTGTCCGACTCGTTGAATAACAGGGATCTGGGCCTGGTCGTGTGTGCGACTCATTTGAATAACAGGGATCTGGGCCTGGTCGAGTGTCCGACTCATTGAATAACAGGGATCCAGGCCTGGTCGGGTGTCTGTATTATAATCATCCCGTCCGTCTCATTGAATAACAGGGATCTGGGCCTGGTCGGGTGTCCGACTCATTGAATAACAGGGATCTGGGCCTGGTCGGGTGTCTGTATTATATCCCTCCTGTCCGACTCGTTGAATAACAGGGATCTGGGCCTGGTCGTGTGTGCGACTCATTTGAATAACAGGGATCTGGGCCTGGTCGAGTGTCCGACTCATTGAATAACAGGGATCTGGGCCTGGTCGTGTTTGCGACTCATTGAATAACAGGGATCTGGGCCTGGTCGGGTTTCCGACTCATTGAATAACAGGGATCTGGGCCTGGGCGGGTGTCTGTAGTATATCCCTCCCGTCCGCCTCGTTGAATAACAGGGACCTGGGACTGGTCGGGTGTCTGTATTATATTCAACCCGTCCTTCTCATTGAATAACAGGGATCTGGGCCTGGGCGGGTGTCTGTAGTATATCCCTCCCGTCCGCCTCGTTGAATAACAGGGACCTGGGACTGGTCGGGTGTCTGTATTATATTCAACCCGTCCTTCTCATTGAATAACAGGGATCTGGGCCTGGTCGGGTGTCGAACTCATTGAATAACAGGGATCTGGGCCTGGTCGGGTGTCTGTATTATATCCCTCCCGTCCGACTCGTTAAATAACAGGGATCTGGGCTGGTCGGGTGTGCGACTCATTGAAGAACAGGGATATGGGCCTGGTCGGGTTTCCGACTCATTGAATAACAGGGATCTGGGCCTGGTCGGGTGTCCGACTCATTGAAGAACAGGGATCTGGGCCTGGTCGGGTGTCCGACTCATTTAATAACAGGGATCTGGGCCTGGTCGGGTGTCCGACTCATTGAATAACAGGGATCTGGACCTGGTCGGGTGTGCGACTCATTGAATAACAGGGATCTGGGTCTGGTCGGGTGTCCGACTCATTGAATAACAGGGATCTGGGCCTGGTCGGGTTTCTGTAGTATCTCCCTCCCGTCCGACTCATTGAAAAACAGGGATGTGGGCCTGGTCGGGTGTCTGTATTATATCCCTCCCATCCGACTCGTTGAATAACAGGGATCTGGGCCTGGTCGGGTGTCCGACTCATTGAATAACAGGGATCTGGGCCTGGTTGGGTGTCTGTAGTATATCCCTCCCATCCGACTCGCTGAATAACAGGGATCCAGGCCTGGTCGGGTGTCTGTATTATAATCATCCCGTCCGTCTCATTGAATAACAGGGATCTGGGCCTGGTCGGGTGTCCGACTCATTGAATAACAGGGATCTGGGCCAGGTCGGGTTTCCGACTCATTGAATAACAGGGATCTGGGCCTGGTCGGGTGTGCGACTCATTGAAGAACAAGGATATGGGCCTGGTCGGGTTTCCGACTCATTGAATAACAGGGATCTGGGCCTGGTCGGGTTTCCGACTCATTGAATAACAGGGATCTGGGCCTGGTCGGGTATCTGTAGTATATCCCTACCCGTCCGACTCATTGAATAACAGGGATCTGGGCCTGGTCGGGTGTCCGACTCATTGAATAACAGGGATCTGGGCCTGGTCGGGTGTCTGTATTATATTCCTCCCGTCCGACTCGTTGAATAACAGGGATCTGGGCCTGGTCGGGTGTCCGACTCATTGAATAACAGGGATCTGGGCCTGGTCGGGTATCTGTAGTATATCCCTCCCGTCCGACGCATTGAATAACAGGGATCTGGGCCTGGTCGGGTGTCCGACTCATTGAATAACAGGGATCTGGGCCTGGTCGGGAGTCCGACTCATTGAATAACAGGGATCTGGGCCTGGTCGGGTGTCTGTAGTATATCCCTCCCGTCCGACTCATTGAATAACAGGGATCTGGGCCTGGTCGGTGTTCGACTCATTGAATAACAGGGATCTGGGCCTGGTCGGGTGTCGACTCATTGAATAA
Source organism: Oncorhynchus kisutch (assembly GCF_002021735.2). Lineage (NCBI taxonomy): Eukaryota > Metazoa > Chordata > Actinopteri > Salmoniformes > Salmonidae > Oncorhynchus > Oncorhynchus kisutch. The sequence goes on along the minus strand of NC_034196.2, from coordinate 48,856,834 downwards.
CAGGGATCTGGGCCTGGTCGGGTGTGCGACTCATTGAATAACAGGGATCTGGGTCTGGTCGGGTGTCCGACTCATTGAATAACAGGGATCTGGGCCTGGTCGGGTTTCTGTAGTATCTCCCTCCCGTCCGACTCATTGAAAAACAGGGATGTGGGCCTGGTCGGGTGTCTGTATTATATCCCTCCCATCCGACTCGTTGAATAACAGGGATCTGGGCCTGGTCGGGTGTCCGACTCATTGAATAACAGGGATCTGGGCCTGGTTGGGTGTCTGTAGTATATCCCTCCCATCCGACTCGCTGAATAACAGGGATCCAGGCCTGGTCGGGTGTCTGTATTATAATCATCCCGTCCGTCTCATTGAATAACAGGGATCTGGGCCTGGTCGGGTGTCCGACTCATTGAATAACAGGGATCTGGGCCAGGTCGGGTTTCCGACTCATTGAATAACAGGGATCTGGGCCTGGTCGGGTGTGCGACTCATTGAAGAACAAGGATATGGGCCTGGTCGGGTTTCCGACTCATTGAATAACAGGGATCTGGGCCTGGTCGGGTTTCCGACTCATTGAATAACAGGGATCTGGGCCTGGTCGGGTATCTGTAGTATATCCCTACCCGTCCGACTCATTGAATAACAGGGATCTGGGCCTGGTCGGGTGTCCGACTCATTGAATAACAGGGATCTGGGCCTGGTCGGGTGTCTGTATTATATTCCTCCCGTCCGACTCGTTGAATAACAGGGATCTGGGCCTGGTCGGGTGTCCGACTCATTGAATAACAGGGATCTGGGCCTGGTCGGGTATCTGTAGTATATCCCTCCCGTCCGACGCATTGAATAACAGGGATCTGGGCCTGGTCGGGTGTCCGACTCATTGAATAACAGGGATCTGGGCCTGGTCGGGAGTCCGACTCATTGAATAACAGGGATCTGGGCCTGGTCGGGTGTCTGTAGTATATCCCTCCCGTCCGACTCATTGAATAACAGGGATCTGGGCCTGGTCGGTGTTCGACTCATTGAATAACAGGGATCTGGGCCTGGTCGGGTGTCGACTCATTGAATAACAGGGATCTGGGCCTGGTCGGGTGTCCGACTCATTGAATAACAGGGATCTGGGCCTGGTCGGGTGTCCGACTCATTGAATAACAGGGATATGGGCCTGGTCGGGTTTCCGACTGATTGAATAACAGGGATCTGGGCCTGGTCGGGTGTCCGACTCATTGAATAACAGGGATCTGGGCCTGGTCAGGTGTCTGACTCATTGAATAACAGGGATCTGGGCCTGGTCGGGTGTCCGACTCATTTAATAACAGGGATCTGGGCCTGGTCGGGTGTCCGACTCATTGAATAACAGGGATCTGGACCTGGTCGGGTGTCCGACTCATTGAATAACAGGGATCTGGGCCTGGTCGGGTGTCCGACTCATTGAATAACAGGGATCTGGGCCTGGTCGGGTGTGCGACTCATTGAATAACAGGGATCTGGGTCTGGTCGGGTGTCCGACTCATTGAATAACAGGGATCTGGGCCTGGTCGGGTTTCTGTAGTATCTCCCTCCCATCCGACTCGTTGAAAAACAGGGATCTGGGCCTGGTCGGGTGTCCGACTCATTGAATAACAGGGATCTGGGCCTGGTCGGGTGTCTGTAGTATATCCCTCCCGTCCGACTCGTTGAATAACAGGGATCTGGGCCTGGTCGGGTGTCTGTAGTATATCCCTCCCGTCCGACTCGTTGAATAACAGGGATCTGGGCCTGGTCGGGTGTCTGACTCCTGGTCGGGTGTCTGACTCATTGAATAACAGGGATATGGGCCTGGTCGGGTTTCCGACTCATTGAATAACAGGGATCTGGGCCTGGTCGGGTGTGCGACTCATTGAATAACAGGGATCTATGCCTGGTCGGTTGTCCGACTCATTGAATAACAGGGATCTGGTCCTGGTCGGGTGTCCGACTCATTGAATAATAGGGATCTGGGCCTGGTCGGGTGTATGACTCATTGAATAACAGGGATCTGGGCCTGGTCGGGTGTCTGTAGAATCTCCCTCCCTCCGACTCATTGAATAACAGGGATCTGGGCCTGGTCTGGTGTCCGACTCATTGAATAACAGGGATCTGGGCCTGGTCGGGTGTCTGTAGTATCTCCCTCCCGTCCGACTCATTGAATAACAGGGATCTGGGCCTGATCGGGTGTCCGACTCATTGAATAACAGGGATCTGGGCCTGGTCGGGTGTCTGACTCATTGAATAACAGGGATCTGGGCCTGGTCGGGTGTCCGACTCATTGAATAACAGGGATCTGGGCCTGGTCGGGTGTCTGTATTATATCTCTCCCGTCCGACTCGTTAAATAACAGGGATCTGGCCCTGTTCGGGTGTCCGACTCATTGAATAACAGGGATCTGGGCCTGGTCGGGTGTCCGACTCATTGAATAACAGGGATCTGGGCCTGGTCGGGTGTCCGACTGACTCATTGAATAACAGGGATCTGGGCCTGGCCGGGTGTGCGACTCATTGAAGAACAGGGATATGGGCCTGGCCGGGTTTCCGACTCATTGAATAACAGGGATCTGGGCCTGGTCGGGTGTCCGACTCATTGAATAACAGGGATCTGGGCCTGGTCGGGTGTGCGACTCATTGAATAACAGGGATCTGGGCCTGGTCGGGTGTCCAACTTATTTAATAACAGGGATCTGGGCCTGGTCGGGTGTCCGACTCATTGAATAACAGGGATCTGGACCTGGTCTGGTGTCCGACTCATTGAATAACAGGGATCTGGGCCTGGTCGGGTGTGCGACTCATTGAATAACAGGGATCTGGGTCTGGTCGGGTGTCCGACTCATTGAATAACAGGGATCTGGGACTGGTCGGGTTTCTGTAGTATCTCCCTCCCGTCCGACTCGTTGAATAACAGGGATCTGGGCCTGGTCGGGTGTCCGACTCATTGAATAACAGGGATCTGGGCCTGGTCGGGTGTCTGTAGTATATCCCTCCCGTCCGACTCGCTGAATAACAGGGATCCGGGCCTGGTCGGGTGTCTGTATTATAATCATCCCGTCCGTCTCATTGAATAACAGAGATCTGGGCCTGGTCGGGTGTCCGACTC